>NC_079426.1:26226901-26526901 GCF_026213295.1 Gadus chalcogrammus
AACTTGAAATGCTTCATCTGGTGACGCGTGTCCCGGAGTCAAGGCTTTTGTCGGGGTTTGCAAGCAGCCTTGCCCTGCTGCTGCTCAAGGGGATTTCTCTTGTATTCGTCTGGCTATAGGGAGGGAGGAGTGATTCACAACATCACATTGTCTTGAATTCCACCAAGATGGGATTTGAACCAGCCACCATGACATCCAAGAGTGAAGATATATTTTGCTCCAAAAAGGTAGTCAATAACGACTTGTTAGGGTTTGTAAGAATGTCATCCTTGCTGTAACTAATGTATTATCCATAGAGGAGAGTGTGTGTGCGTGCGCGTGTGTGAATAAACATCACTGTTTCACTGTCCTGTTGGACGTTGGGCTGAAACAGAAGTGTGGACTAAGGAGGAGGGCCAACCCTGGTTAGCGTCCACACACATGCACCTCCACACACACAGACGCACGTACGCACGCACGCACACACACACACACACACACAAATATGTGCACACACAGAAGCACGAACTACAATCTCGCTAGGAAATTCTTTGAGCAACTATAGCAACTATATATGACAACTGGAGTATGTGCATTCCTCTGCTGTCTGGGTTATTCATCCGGCTGCAAAGTATTGGATTTTGGTGATGGAATGGTGGAAAATTAAATTTAAAAAGCTCTGAAAAGAAAATTGAATTGGCGTAAAGTTATGCACATCTGCTGAAACGGTTGGAATCCCTAATCCTAGCATCTTGAACCTCAGACCTAAGGGTTGAGGCACTGCTGAAATGTGTTCCTCTGTGCTCCTCGTTGAATGGGATGATTCTAGACCTTTACGGAGACATTTAGCTACAAATAAAGGATTTGAAGCAACATGTGTCCAAGCAGCCATTTCTTCATAACCACTCAGTTCTTTCACATTCCCATTTGAAAGGCTGTCAGGAACACTCAACTTCTTTGTGCAGTGTTCTAAGTTGTGCTTTTTAATTGATTTTGTCTGCAAGGGGCCAAATTTTCTCCTTCTATTTACTTCTAGATTTGTTCTGGGACATATACTAGATACTGTGGCAGCCCGGAGCCATCCCAGGTCCCCTAGAGGCAGTCTACCCCCAGATGGCGCTATTGAGGGCATTGGAGCCGGGGCCAATTAAGGAGATGCAGAGTACCTGAGGAACAGTTGGGGAAGCAGGGCTTAAATAGCCTGCTTCTCCACTTATTCTGGGCTCTCTCAGCCATGTGGCTCGGGCAAGGAGAGACCGGTCCTCGTGGGTGACGGGATTCCCCCCACGAGGGATAGGACCGTCGATTCCTCCCAGGTTTTTTTTTTTGCCCAGCAAAATTGTGTCCTGTTGTTTGGGGAGGATGCGGTTCACTGGAGTAGGCGGGCTGCCACATATGGTGGAGAATGCGGGCAACTCGACCCCGATACGGACCATTTACGGAGGGAACGTCAACCTCAAGCAGCCTCCACGCAGCCAGAGACGACGCAAGCCAGAGACGACGCAAGCCAGAGACGACGCAAGCCAGAGACGAGGCAGCGGGTGACACCGGCAGCAGTAGCAGCTCCGCTTCAGGCAGAACCGCCGCTTCAGGCAGAACCGCCGCTCCAACATGAGGCCCTACAGGTTTCAGGGGGACCACCAGCCGGGGCGGGCCAACGCTAACAGCCTGTCCAGCAGCGACGCTTGGCGATGGTCGCTCCGAGGCTTCATCGAAAGGTGGAGGAGTATGGCAACCCGGAGCCAGCCCAGGTCCCCTGGAGGTAGTCTACCCTTATTCAGGGCTCTCTGTCATGTGGCTCGGGCAAGGAGAGACCGGTCCTCGAGGGATTTCCCCCACGAGGGATAGGACCGTCGATTCCTCCCATGTTTTTTCGTTGAGGTGATATTTTCAGTATGAGACTTTGTATGATTTTGGATTAAACATGCCGTTTTGGCTTTTGCCCAGCAAAGTTGTGTCCTGTTTGGGGAGGAGGCGGTTCACTGGAGAAGGTGGGTTGCCACAATACATATAAGATGACTTCATGGTGTAACGATTCCATATGTTTCCATCATGTGTGATACCACAATGATAATGAAATGAATATCAGTCAAATAAACAAGTCATATATTGTTCCGTTAGACATGGCCATCTTATTGCATTCTCATGACGTTTCATTTAGCAGGTTGGAATATCTCACATCCATCCTTTATTAATCCATGGTTCCTTCAGTATTAACTCCCTTGTTCCCTTCCTTTTGTATTTAACAGTTCATATTTTCAGCTGGTCCCCAATGCCTCTGCCCTCCCCTCCATAGCAGGGGAACCTCACAGAACAATCTATTGGACTTGACCAATCAATGGGCAGGGATTATCAGTCTTTCTGCGGTAATGGAAATGCTCCGTGGGTGAGGTGGCTTGTGGGGGGTCAGAGGGAGAGAGAGAGAGAAAGCTGAGTTGCATGAGTATTAGGAAGGAAGGAAGAAAGGAGAGAATAAGGGCACAGTGATAGAGTGGTAGAGAATACACGTGGGGAGCGAGAGAGAGAGACCTCTGGACAAAGGGAGGGAGGAGGGGAGACAGCCATAATAGAGAGAAGCAGATAGGAGCTGGGGGTTGGAGAGGGCAGGCAGGGTGAGAGAAAGGGAATGGAAATCAGCAGTGGGTTTTAGATCAGCTAAAGAAGCCGTTTATAGCAGACAGCAGGAACGTGGTGTTCCCTGTGAGGGACGTGGGATATTCTTCAGATACCTTCCCCTCTCCCAACCCTGGTGACAGAGAGGCCAGCCGCCATCTTAGAGACTTCAAAGAAACCTCTGTTCCTCTCTGACACCTCTGAGCTCTTCTTCATCACCCCCCCTCAGGGCCATAACACAACAAAAAGCCTAAAAAGAACGACAACACATAACAACACATTGCAGTACAATGTACACAAAGCCATTCCCAAAATAAACACTGTCTGTAGGTCCTATTCACCATCACTCTGTCTGTAGGTCCTATTCACCATCACTCTGTCTGTAGGTCTCATTCACCAACACTCTTTCTGTAGGTCTTATCACCAACACTCTGTCTGTAGGTCTTATTCACCAACACTCTGTCTGTAGGTCTTATCACCAACACTCTGTCTGTAGGTCTTATTCACCAACACTCTGTCTGTAGGTCTTATCACCAACACTCTGTCTGTAGGTCTTATTCACCAACACTCTGTCTGTAGGTCTTATCACCATCACTGTGTCTGTATGTCTTATTCAACAATACTGTCTGTAGGGAGAGAGAGAGAGAGAGAGAGAGAGAGAGAGAGAGAGAGAGAGAGAGAAAGAGAGAGAGAGAGAGAGAGAGAGAGAGAGAGAGAGAGAGAGAGAGAGAGAACAGAGAGACCTTGTGTGTGCATTAGCAGCGAGGAGCAGAGCTGCATAGCAATAACCTGCTTGCTATGCTTTAATGAGACTGACGCCGCTTAGCATTAGCCTGACTCTCCCCACTGGTTCATCACACCTCCAGCTCTTCACATTAGCCTGGCTTCTACTCTCTGTTGGTTCATCACTGCTCCAGCTCTACATTAGCCGCCTGTTTGCCATGCTGGGCTCCAGTCCACAGAGACCATGGAACATATAGAGTGGCATCTCAACGCCTCACAAGCCCAAAGAGAACACAAGAATAGAAGTGTATAGACAGTCAGTGTACATGTGTAATGTATGCCTATGTGCAAATGCATACATGTTTGTGTGTGTGTTTGTGGGTGTGCGTCTGCATGTTTGTGTGTGTGTGTGTGTGAGTGTGTGTAGGTGTGTGTGTGAGTGTGCGTGTGTGTTGTGGCAACCCGGCTTGGGGAGTGAACCGCCTCGTTCGAAATAGCATACGAATAGCAAACAAATAGCTCAAAGCCAAAACTGCAGTTTTAATAAAACATTAGGTATATTACTATTAAACCAAACAAAAAAAAAAGACAAAAAAAACAGCTTTTGAGGAATCAACAGTCTTGTTCCGTCAGGTGAAATCACGTCACCCACGGAGACTGGTCTCTCTGCACATGCGAATCAGGAGAGCCTTGAATGAGTGTGGAAGCATGCTTTTTAAAGCTCATCTCATGTAAATCTGTGGTACACTGGCTCTGTCACGTTAAAATTGTACCGGGGGCGAAAATTTTACCGGCCTACGTCATCCATAGTAATCCATTCCAAACCTGCCGGGCAACAGACGATCGCGTCGCCCGTTGCCTGGCCACGGGCAATCGCGTCGAATGACGTGGAAGGTTCTTGACTATTCGCAAACTCTTTCATTGAGCGCGACAAGACAGATAACACTTATTTTACAAATGACATTTATTAGCGTTCCTAACTATATATTTGTATTGTATTGCATTGTATTTATCTATTTCCCTACACATTAATAGCTAAATGTTATGGGGATAACGTGAATAATAATAATAAAAAACATTTACCAGTTAGTAAATGCCTGCTCACCTATCTACCCATCTATCTATCTATTATCTATCTATCTATCTATCTATCTATCTATCTATCTATCTATCTATCTATCTATCTATTACCCATAATCAATTCTCTAAATTAAATTAAGGAAATTAACTTAACACAAGCTAGCAAGACTATGATACACATTAAACACTCAAATTCGATTAAACAATTAAATCCAACACAAATATAAAGTAAAAACAAGTGTTATCTAGCGATCCGTTATCTGTATTATATTATTTCGTCTTCGCCAACATGAGCGCGATTGAAACCTGCCTGGCAACGGACAACCCCTTACGTAATCTGTTGTCCGTTGCCTGGCAACGGACAACTGATGAAGTAGGCCGGTACAATTTTCGCCCCCGGTACAATTTTAACGTGACAGCTCCACAACCTGCCCCCTAGGCCTCCAGGGGCGCTGTCACAGTCTCACTCTGAGAACGTCAAATACCGACTGTTGGCAAAGGCACTTTAGCGTCGGTGACTGACGGGAAAGGTACCCTTTGCCGTCGGTCGGTGACGGGAAAGGTACCCTTCGGCGTCTTCTGCAGACGGAAAGGGGGGTGCTTCAGCAGCCCATTCACTCCTGTATTAACCCGACTACGTCTCTAATAGACGCTGTCAGCATCTATCCTATTGGATAGTTTTTAGGATATTTTTCTGTGAAACGGCGGAAATACTTTTTATTATGGATGGAAAATATGATATTTTAGCATAGTTACGCCATTAAAAGTGTTTATGTAAACATTTTTAGCAAGAAATGTGCATTTTACTTTCATAATCGTCGCTCGGCGAATGTGAAGGATGTTTGGTTTGATAGTTATGACGAAGAATATTTCAGTTGTCTCCACATAATTATAATAACATGGATGCTAGGATGGTTGCTATGGACGCTGAAACCAGCAGCTCGCATGCAGTTTAAATCATGGGTAGAAACCATTGTCTTTGCTGGTTATGTAAGGGATAATGTATAGAACGCCGGCCATTATCGCCTTCAGGCGATAATGACCGGCGTACAGGCAACCCGGTCTCACGAAAATACGTGACACTGTCACGTTATTTAATCTATTGAAACGTGATCAGGGAAACTTATTTTCAAAATGTTCATGTCAAAAAGCACAATTTTCAAACTCATGTATATCAATTGGAACTTGTTTTTGCCATGTGAATGAAAGTCCGCATCGATGCGTCGCAAGTCCAGTATCGCGAGCGGACGTTGCCATGACATCTAGAAATCATACCGTATTTAATGGGTTATCATTAATATTGATGTATAGGGGTTGATTATAACTCGTGAATAATATTGTTTATATCACGGTCTGGGGTAATACTCGTAATCATGATCTGCTGATCAACACTACTTGTATGCCCCCCCCCTTAAATTAATACTATGGCAGAATTATTATTATTATTATTATTATTATCATTCAACTTGAACATGTGTTTTTACAGTAGAGTGGTGGAGGGATGACGTATGTTGGCCAACCCGGAAGTAGGGATGGGAATCGAGAACCGGTTCTTGTTCAGAACCGGTTCCGAGTCAACCGATTCCTTGGAATCGTTAGCAAGCCTGCTTAACGATTCCGCTTATCGGTTCCGGTCGCGGCAAATGCGTCGTGACGTCACACACACGCTGCTTTGATTTGGTTCAGAACGCAGCAAACATGTCGCCGCCGAGGAAGAATCGCATTGTGCGTTCACACCAAACACGACGGGGCGACAAGATCCCATACAAAGTGAACGTAGAGACGCGTATAAGGGCGAGTTTTTCGCGGGAGAAAACCGATGACAAGTTTTTGTCGTGATGACAGCCAATCAGCGTTCAACAGCGTGATAACTGAGTGACATGTGTAACGTAACAGCCAATCCGCATTCAGCCGTCAAACTCGGTGCAGTGCAGTCCGGGTGAACCGCGGAATGGAGGAGAAAGTGATTGTTGCAGTTTGCGACTCCCGGAGCTCTATATATAATAGTATATAATATATTATATACTATATTATAATTGTATATATAATATCACGGCCAACAGCTCTGTCGCCTCCGGATGGCCGTAGCGTGGGGAGCTCTCATAGGGATTGGGCTTCTCGGGGTTTGTTTACCGGCATTGCTATGGTTTCCAGTCTTGTGTGTTCCAACGGTTTATTAGGTAGGCCCATCTAATAAATCTCTGTCTAATCAATGCTTCATTTTGTTTATGTCAGTTTAATTTTGTTACAAGTTGAATGCAAATGAGCACTGTTAGAATTCCAAAAGGCACAAGCTCTTACTTGGCTGTTTTCAGTCTGTGTTTTTAGTTGTATGGCACATAATGATGGCATTTGGGCTTAAAAAGCGAAACATATATCTTTTCGTCTCGACCAATTGATTTGAAAATGTACAATTTCCTAATACTAGAAGCACTTCTGATCAGATATTAAAGAGATGTAATGCAAACAAACACATTTATACTTATTTTCTCACCCAATGAGAATCGATAAGAGAATCGATAAGGAATCGGATCGATAAGCAGAATCGGAATCGGAATCGTGAAATTCTTATCAATTCCCATCCCTACCCGGAAGTGAGTGTCGCCCTGGGTTCTGTTGAAAAAAAGCCAACGGGTTTTTCCATTGAATTTTGGATTATTGCAGAAAAATTTGCATCTTTGAAGCACCTCCTCAAAAACTGAATATAAATAAATAAATAAATAAATAAAAATAACCGTGCTCCAAAGAACGAAATGTAAACCCATGCAAATAAAGACTTCCTGGTCATAATAATTTAAATATCATTAATCTCCTGAGTGTGTAGGGTGGTATTCTATTTTTTTCAACGGGGCTACATCCAGTCACTTGACCGTCATGGTTGCTATGGTGGTTGCTATCGACCGCCCCCTCTAATCCTTACATGGCTCTAAAAATCACGCGGCAAAGGAGCTGCCGTCAATTGAGTGCTTGAGACGAAGAACCATATAAGTCCATATTTTCAAATTTCAAATAATAACTTTTTTTTATTATTTGGCCTGTGAACATTATATAATATATTTATTTTTACTTGAAGATAGACAACAAAAGCTTCCCAATTCTATTGAGATAACATTTTTCAGTGTCAATCTTAAAAACAAACAGTAACAGCAATTTACATTTATGGAATGTGGAAGAACGGTATATGTCCAGTTAATGTGGAATAACAGTATAAGTCCAATTCATCATATCAATTCAAACCACTGGAGATCTAATTCCTTTATCTTAGTTTTAATACAGTAACAGAGCCTTCAAGAAAATAACCACTTCATTCTTTCAATTTTTTTTATTTAACACCAACCTCACTTAGAGAGCGCATAAATACTCACACCATTCATTCATTTAATAAATAAATACATACATCCATACATAAATACCTATATTATTATTATTATTATTATTATACATAAATACCTATATTATTATTATTATAATAATAATTATTATTATATATCAGATCGCGAGTCTGGGGATGCTTTCTACTCTTCACATTCTAATTTTTCATAAAATGATTGGGCCTCCGCTGGCATGTAGGCTAGCATTGTCATGAGGTCATGGTGCTTCTCCTTTTTGACAGGGAGAGGGTCCTCGTATGCGCGAGCGTATGTGGTGGAAAACAAGGGAGCTTGAGGTGGTTGTTTCTTCCTCTGCTTGGTGATCAGCCAAGTCTTCCATTCCTCATAGTGGCTGTGGCTGCCTTTTGTGTGGACACACCATGGATCAGCAGCTGAAATCATGATTCAACAAGAAATTCAATTAAGATTACCCAACATATCCCCAACACTGATAATCTCAGAAACCCAACTCATTAGTTTTTACCTGTCACTTTCAACCACATCATGGATGTGATTAGGAAGCCAGGTGGACGCTTTAGAGTAGCATCAGGGAGCTGTCTGAAGTCTGCACACTGAATTTCTATCACGCTGAATGGCTGCTGCCTGGCTCCCCGGATCATCTCGGTGACATCGCTGGGGGTGTAGAGCGTGGAGACCTTACGCCTCTTCTCCAGCGTGGCAAAGTAGCGGTCACAGGGAAGGAAGGAGTGACCAGATACCATGAACTTCTGCTCTATCTGGCTGAAGTACCCTCTAGATACGAGCAGGGCCATGAGGTTAAGTACTCTCCAGTTATTGTTCTGCCCACAGCATCGGTCACTATAGATGATAAGTTTCCTTTCCTTCGCCTGGACAAGGGGAGCAAAAGATGCTTCTGCCCACTTCAAAAGGCAGCTTGCCACCTCTATTGAACCTCTGCGCGCAATGCCCTCATGCCAGAGGCACATTGTAGGAGGACTGCCGGTGCCCATCTCCTGGATGCAGAATAATAATAATAATAATAAATTCAATTTATATAGCGCCTTTCAAGGTACCCAAGGTCGCTTAGCAAGAGGTGTACACAGGGGGGGGGGGGCAGGTTAAAGGCCATAGGCCTCTAAGAAGAGGTGTGCCTTCAGGAGCTTTTTGAATGACTCCACTGAAGTGGCACAGCGGATATGGAGGGGGAGCAGATTCCACAGAGTGGGGGCAGAGGCACAGAAGGCCCTGTCCCCAAAGGTCTTGAGTCTGGTGCGGGGGGTTTCCAGCTGGTCCTTAGCA
The DNA here is from genome assembly GCF_026213295.1 of Gadus chalcogrammus. NCBI lineage: Eukaryota > Metazoa > Chordata > Actinopteri > Gadiformes > Gadidae > Gadus > Gadus chalcogrammus. Next base: position 26,235,928 of record NC_079426.1, read on the forward strand.
GAGGACCTGAGGGACCGCAGGGGGGTGTAGGGATGGAGGAGGTCAAAGAGGTAACGGGGGGCCAGAGCATGCAGGGACTTGTAGGTGAGTAGGAGGATTTTAAACTTGATCCGGGACTTAACAGGTAACCAGTGGAGTTGCATCAGGATGGGGGTGATGTGCTGCCAGGGCTTAGTGCCAGTTAAAACCCTGGCAGCTGAGTTCTGAACATATTGCAGTCGGTCCAAGGTTTTGGAGGGGAGACCTGTGAGGATGGAATTACAATAGTCCAGACGGGTGGAGATGAAGCAGTGGATGAGTGTTTCAGTGACTGAGTCTGAGAGTGAGGGTCGGAGTCTTGCGATGTTTCTCAGATGGAAGAATGCAGATTTTGTGGTGTTGTTGATATGAGGCTGAAATGACAGGGTGGGGTCAAGGATGACACCCAGGTTGCGGACTACGGGGGATGGGGTGATAGGGCAGCCATCCACTTCCAGCAGAAGATCCCCAACCTTCCTGAGCAGTGACTTGGGGGCCACGACCAGGAGCTCCGTTTTATTGCTGTTCAATTTGAGTAGATTAGAGGTCATCCAGATTTTTAGGTCTTGCAGACAGTTGATTAGTGGGGCCGGTGGAAACTGAGTTGAGGGTTTGGTGCTGATATATAGTTGGGTATCATCAGCGTAGCAGTGGAAACTGAGACCATGATGACGGATGATTTGACCAAGGGGGAGCATGTAAATGGTGAATAATAAAGGGCCGAGCACCGATCCCTGGGGAACACCATGGTTGACTGGTGCCGTGGTGGAGGTGGCATCGTCCAAGGTGACGTATTGTTGGCGGTTGGCGAGGTAGGACTGAAACCAGGAGAGGGCTGAGCCACTGAGACCAATGAGCTCCGCAAGACGGGTGAGGAGGATGGAATGGGATACTGTGTCAAAGGCTGCTGAGAGATCGAGGAGGATAAGAATGGAGATGAGGCCATTGTCGGCAGCAGTGAGGAGGTCGTTAGTAATTTTAATGAGGGCAGTTTCGGTGCTATGGTGAATTCTGAAGCCAGACTGAAGGGGTTCAAAGAGCTCATGGTGGGCCATGTGGTGTTGGAGCTGGGAAGCCACTGCTCTTTCCAGGATTTTGCTTAGGAAAGGAAGGTTGGAGATCGGGCGGTAGTTGTTGGGGTCGTCAGGGTCCAGACCGGGCTTTTTCAGGGTGGGAATGACTGCTGCAGTTTTAAAGCCTGCGGGCACCACACCAGAACCAAGGGAGCAGTTGATGATGGCAGTTATGAAGGGGCAGATAACAGGTAGGCAGGTTTTCACCAGGAAGGTGGGCATGGGGTCCAGCTTGCAGGAGGAGGACTTAGCTCGGGACACTAAGTCGTGCACTTGGTTAGCGTCCAGTGTTGCAAAGGCGGAGAGACCGCACTGCAGGGTGTCGGCACCAAGATGAAGGTCAGTGTGAGACGTTGACGGAGAGTGTTGGAGGAGGTGGTTGTGAATGGTCTCCACTTTGTTGTGGAAGAACTCCAGGAACCGGGAGCACAGGTCCAGAGCGTCAGAGGGTTGGGGAGCGTCAGGGGGGCGCAAGAGACGGTTGATGGTTGAGAAAAGTTTTTTGGGGTGGTTTTGTTGGTTATTGATAAGCTTGGAGTAGTAGAGTATCCTTGCCTTAGAGAGGGCCTCCTTGTATTTCCTGACATGGTCTTTGTAAGCCTCCTGGTGTACAGTGAGGCCAGATGTTCTATAACGCCTCTCAAGCTGGCGGCCAGCTGCCTTCATGAGGCGAAGCTCAGGAGTAAACCAGGGGGCGGGGCGAGAGAGGGAGACCTGCCGGGTTATGGGAGGGGCAACAGAGTCCAGGCTGAGGGAGAGAGCTGTGTTGTAGAGTTCCACCAGACCGTCCACAGTGGTGTTAGGAGGGGGTGTGGCCAGGTGGGTCGCTAGGGCGGTAGACAGCACAGAAGTGTGCACCTGTTTCGTTTTCCGAAATGTGATGGTACGTTTGCTGGGGAACCGGGGTGTGGGCACAGAGACAGAGAAAGAAATGGCAAAATGGTCTGATATTGCCAGGTCTTCACACTGGAGGTGGCCAGGGGTGGTTCCAGTGGAGCACACTAGGTCCAGGGTGTGCCCTTTGGTATGGGTTGGACCAATCACATGCTGTGTAATACTGAAACAATCCAGAAGTGTCATGAAATCAGAGGCAAATGAGCAGCTGGCTGAATCCACATGGATGTTAAAGTCACCTAGTAGAATGGTGGATGGGTACATAGGGCAGATGGTGGCAAGCAGCCCAGCAAGCTCAGACAGGAAGTGGGTGGAGGCTTTAGGGGGCCGGTAAATGAGGAGAACCTGGAGCTGTGCAGTGCCTGCCAGTGCAAAATGGAGACACTCAAAGGAAGTGGAGGTAACTGGAAATTCCTTGACCTGAATATTGGATCTATGAATAACAGCTAGTCCACCACCACGGCCCAGGCTACGGGGTTTTTGAATGTACGCATAGTCAGGGGGAGTAGCTTGGTTGAGGGTTAGAAAGTCCTGCTGGCTCTGCCATGTCTCTGTCAGACATAGGAAATCGATCTTTTTATCCTGAATAATGTCATACATGAGAAGGGCTTTGTTATTGAGTGAGCGAGTGTTCAGTAGCATGAATGTGGCATCCCTGTTAGTGGAAGCTGCAACAGGGGTTACGCCACAATTGATACTGAGTAGGGAACCCAGGTTGACGGCCCGTGGGCGTGGTTTGTTTTGAAAGCGTTGCCGCTGTAGTGCATAGCGAACTGCGGAAACAGCTGGAGTAGTGTCCATGTAAACAAACTTGTGTCGGACGGCCCTATGGACGTAACGAGGGCGACGGAGAAGGCAGAAAGATCTGATGACCTTAAGGCAGTTCGGAAGCGAGAGAGTATTGAGTTGTACGAGTTCAGCAGCAGAGTATTTGTAGACAGACATCGCTCACCCATAGCAGCAGGCTAACGCGGCTGCTATCTACCTAGCGGGAGGACGATGCAATCCAGGGAAATCCAGGGAAACCAGGTAAGTTCCAACACTGTAGATCAACGTGCGGACCCGCGATGTAGAAGGGCAGATCAAGGCTAGGAATTATGGCGAGTTTGGAGGGTTTAGAACAGGGATGCCAGGGTGACGGCCCGCGGGCCGTATCCGGCCCGACTGTATGTCACATCCGGCCCGCGGGTGATAAGGGGAGAATATATGTATTTTTTTAATTTTTATAAAAAAAAAAAAAAATTAAATACTTTTTTTTTTTTTTTTTTTTTGGGAATCCGTCAATTGGTATGTTACTGCTGCTGGTCTGTTACGATTCAATAACTTTTCATCCCCCATTCTCCATTCCATTTCGAAACGTGTTTAGAAAACACGCTTGTTTCATTAAAATTGATTAATTTATTAAGGCCGCCACCAGGGGGCGCCCCCAACACTTTTGCCGCCCCCAACGCATTTGCCGCCCTAGGCGATCGCCGGCCCTAGTTCACCTATGCAAGCCTTCAATAAATAAAATACAATTTATTAACAGTTTACACTTGTGTTATTTATCATTTATAAATGTAGGCCTTGCATGCGGAAAATGTTAAGTTTTTAGACGGGAGCTGTCTCCTGCTTTAGGCTATGTAATTGTAGGCCTCATTGTGAGGCTATTTTGGGGCCAATGCAATTTATTTTCGATCGGTAGGCCTTCAAGCATAATTTAAAATAGCCTACCTATCCATGTGTTGAGTCAGTCTTTGGCCTTTTCAGGCCTTTTCAGTCCGATAGTGTAATCCGGCCCCCTGAGGTCTCACTTCAAAAAAATCTGGCCCCCTGACCAATTTCACCCTGGCATCCCTGGTTTAGAAGGCTAAAGAAGTTATAGTTCGCCAGCTGTCGTTGGTAGTACACGTTGGAGTGTGTCAGGTTTGGCGTGTACACTACCCCCTGCATGTCAATACAAATTACATGGCAGTCGTTATTGGCTTTGGCCCACTCTGTGTCAGCCTGCAACTGGGAGTATGCTTTTTCAGCCTTGCGATGGTGAAGCTCACTCTCAGCTGCAATCTTTGATCTTTCTCCGTCGGTTGTAGCCGCTGTTAATTTGGAGAACAGGGCGTCACATTTCCCACAAGTATCACTTCTTGGCTGCCCAGAACAGAGGTTCTGCTGCTTGAAGATGTCCCTATAGAGCCAGAACTTTGCAGTGGATGTTGGATTGTTTTCCTTGTACAGGCAGTACATGCGGAGCAGGTTTAAATCAGGGCTCAGGTACTCCCTCTCCACATCTCCCTTCATCCGTGAGTAGTGGTTCGGTTGGCGTGGGAAACTCAGGATATGCTCTCTTATCTCCTCTCTCACTGCAGGATGAATGCTATGAGGCCTAAAAAAAAACACAACTCATGAACAAGGGAAATATAATAAACTATGCTGGTCTGTTTTGCACAATTGATTGTTTCTGTGACCATATGTGTAATTCTAACATAGGATTTTGTTTTAACATACAATCATTAAGATCCACATGTTGAAACGATACGAAGAATAATCATACTTTATAATTGCATAGCACTTCACTTCTGATATCGATCTCAAAGCGCAAAAATATGTTTCCTGACAGCATGAAGTCTTTCACGATAACACTTAGACTAGGCTTGGATAATAACTTACCTGTTCTTGTGCTTTCCTCTTAAATCCTCTAATGGAGATCTGACTTCAGCTACCTGCTCTGTTCCCTCAGTCTGACTGCCTAACTTTTCTTGAATAACCTTTTCAAATATAAGGAACTTTAAGTAAATATGTTATGGAAAAATAAATATGTATCTCATTAAAAGCATGCATGTAATGAAAAGTTAAATGGAAAACATAAGGCTATATAAAACTTGCCTGTAGGCGACTGTTGGTCAGTTGAAAGACTGACATAAATGTGAGCTTACAAACGCTCAGTCTTTTGCCTCCTTGTTGGACATGGTACTTAAAGGTGTACCTCCTCTTTGGAACTTCAATGTCAGGCCCACGTGGTCGTCTGTGACTCACCTCGTGCTAGAGGTAAAAGTAAAGTAAAAAGATATTTACCATAGTGTTGCATGCTAGCGGTTGTGTAGAGCTGTCAAGTTAAGGCAATTAAGTATGTTTTGGTTGGGAGATGAATAACCAATGTGTGTGCCTTTTAGGGCCTAGGCCTACATGATGCCCATCATCCATCATCCATCCTCACAAAATTTAACATTTACAGTGATCAGGCATATTAGTGAACTGAAAATGCAAAAAAGCTAGATATTTATTGGACAACCGCCACAAAATCGTCGTAACCGGGGAATCCCGACATCTATGAGAATGAATGATACAGCTGAACTCTTTTTGATTGACAGCATGTGTCGCGATTGGAGAGTTTCAAGTTCAAGGATGTTAACGTTCGTCTTGGCAATGACAGGTGAAGTCGAGAGGCAAGGCAAGTTGCAGCTCAAATGATCATATATTTGTGAGCAATAGCCTACAGTAGGTTTCTATTCGTTTTTGTACAAATCCTACTGTAATTTAAATCGTAATGTGCAGTTACGTTACAGAGTTAGTGTCTTGCTTTTGTTTCAATTCTGTAATTAGGCTAAGTTGTAGCCAGATAGCTCGCTATAACTTATCAGAGCTTCCCCTATTCCAAAGAGGAGCAACTTGTGTATATAGGCTAAGTCTTAAGGGCCGGTTGCTTCTCTTTTATGTAACACGTTTGTTATTTCATGGACCTTTTTGCGTTGCATCGTGTAGTTCGCTTACCTGCTCCAAACTAGAAAGAATGATAGCCTGCTGCCTCTCGTAAGAGACAGCATAAAACTCTGTAAAGAGCTGAAGCTTTCTTTGCTCTGTTAGACTTGAACACAGTCTGGAACACGTCTCCTTGCACACCTTGCCCTTAACAGAAACAAAGTCACTTTAACGTTTTTAGCTATAAAACACTGTAGAGCTAAATTTTAGGGTTGGGTATCGTTTGGGTTTTATCCGATACCGGTGCCTACTCGGTACTTTTGAAACGGTTCTCAAACCGGTACATAAAGAAAACAAAACGGCACACACTTGCATTAAGCAGAAAGTCAGCGGACACTGAGTTGAAGCCTACTTGACATGCAAGATTTACGGTTGGCATTCAATTACTCGACTTACCAGAAGAGGCTGCTGTGAGTGCTGTGACTGATACATATCTTTTTAAAATTACAAATAATTTTAATTACTCACTGAAAGCAGGCAGGCACGCATCATGGCGCAACATTACTGCCAAAGTCATATTAAGTAGTATAACTCATGTGCGCAAGGCAGCCACAGGAGACGCCAACATTGTTTTCAACCGCTCGGTACCGCGCTGCATTAATTTCCAAGTTTTGAAAAGAAAAAGTATTTGAAGCGAATAACGACTCTGTTTTTGATTGTTTATTTGGTTTTTGAACAGCAAGTTTTGGATGCATGCATCGGATTTTGAGTTTGTTTGTTTGTTACTTTAAAATTACATTCGCTCGCAACACACACACACACACGCACACGTTCATTCACGTTCACCCACCACAACCTGCCGATCTTCAATCAAAACAACATCAAGTAAGCGATGCCACAGTGCGTTGACAAGTCCGTCCTGAGTCTCGAGGCATAGGCTTTATGGTTTATATGTTTGAAAGCCGTGACACAGTCTTTTACCAGTTGGCCTGAAATACCACGCCTCGCAGTCATGGACCTATAAAGAAAGTCGTAGTCGTACCATGCGTGTTTAGCGCAACATTGAGAAGGGTCCCGTCTGAAACAGTGTCGCGCAGCGCTGCGTTCCGAACGTTGAAATCAAATACACCGGTATGACGGTAGGCTATATAAAAAAATCATATCCTAACGAATATACACACCGTCATTCAGTGAGAACCGGTATAGCGCCCAGCACTAACGCAAGTTGACGCCGCAACACCATGGGGGCGGGGCAGGGGGCGTTAAAAAACGTCAGGCACCGTTATGAGGAACCGAAATGCGTGTTCTTATTCGATCTCGTTACAACCGTTTACGTCGGAACCGGTTCCCTACTGGAACAGAGTTTCGGTGCTCAACCCTAGAGCTAATAGCAGCCTTTATTAAATTTACAAGCTAGAATATAACAGTTTACACAATCAATGAATGGTAATTAGGCTACTATGCTAGCCTACGTGACACAGCTGGGCTGGCGTTCGGAGACATCAAACACACCTAATACGTTTCGATTAATTTCTCCGTGATTATAAGAAGTAGATACATGCTTTAAAGGTCCCATGACATGAAAATCTCACTTTGGGAGGTTTTCTAACATAAATATGAGTTCCCCTAGCCTGCCTATGGTCCCCCAGTGGCTAAAACTTGCGTTTGGTGTAAAACTAGCACTAGCTGTTCTGCTCGCCTTTGAAAAAACGGAGGCTCAAGCGCGCTGATTTGGAATGTCTGTGCTCATGACGTCATCAGGAATCTCAGCTCCTCCCCTTACTCTGCCTGGCCCGCCCAGAGACGTTGGCCCGCCAATGAGACTCGACCGTGCGAGCGCCACATGTGTGTGTGTGTGTGAATACACACACTGTAACGCAAGTGTTTCTTGTCGGTTCTTTGACGTGTCTTGTAGGGCTGTCAAAACGAACTTCGCTATTCGAATATAATTCAGATTTTTAAAAAAGGAGAACATTCGAGTGCGGCAACTAACGTTCGAACTTTTTTATTTATTTTTTTTTAGCAAATTTTAGTGACAAGTCAAGAATTACATTTAACTTTTGCCTAGCAACGACGCAAATCAAAGTCTGCGTCGTGACGTTCGGCATTGTATGCTTACAAGATGGCGGGGAGCAGCGCGCGAGCAGACACAGAGCTGGAAAGCATAACTCCTAAAAACTTAAAAAGCACTGTGTGGAAACATTTTGGATTTCCATCGAGAAACGGGAAGATTACATCCTGAGAAACCGTCATTTGCAAATTATGCTGTAAGTCGTTAAAGTATAGTTACCACTCGACTACGAGCAACATGAGCGCACACCTCCATTCAGTGCATTACTCGGAGTACGCAGAACAGTTAGCGGCTGAGGAAGAGCCACGGTCAAAGAATTGTCTTTTTGAGACTTAAAATAGCACTGTGTGTGTGTATTTGAATGATTGAACATCAGCTTCTTCATTAAACATCATTGCTTGAATATTTCTGGCGTTATATCTTACCTATTTATATAAGTTTTGTATTGATTTGGTAAAACTTGTTGCAAATGTTACATAACAGATTTGGTTGACGCGCCCTCTAGTGGACGCGGGACGTAGGCCTAATAATAAGATGGTATCGGTGTATATAATGATATAATTAAAAAAAACAAAAAACATTCAAACATTAAAATATTCATTAAATATAAACATTAAAATATTCGAATATTATTCGAATATTCAACATAAGAAGCATTAGAAATTCGAATATGATTTGAGGGGAGGATTGACAGCCCTAGTGTCTTGTATTTCCACAACGAGACTGTCGTGGGGGTTATCTGAGCCATGGTTGAGAAGGAATGGGGGAAAGGAACTTTGGTTTGACTCGCTGAAGTACATGAACTGCGACGTGCCGCCAGTTGCCGCGAGGCACTATCGCCCGGCAGCCGGCAGCTGGCAGCAGGCAGCGCGCGGTTCAGTCGACTTCAGGTTGATGTGAAAGTGGAAGAACCAGAGACGTTGCAGAACCCAACAAAGTCGTTTGTGATTCATAATATCGTCTGGAGGCGCACACAATATGTTATATGATATAGATATCTATGTATTATATGATATTATTTAGATATAGAGCTCCAGGACTGTAACGCAAGTGTTGTAACTTGTACACTTCCTTGTTATTTGGATAACCGCTCTGCTGTTGGTGTGATGGCGCATAACACGTCGGACTCTCGTCTCTGGTATTTCTACAACGAGACTCGTATTGGGGGTTATCTCAGCCAAGGTTGAGAATGAATTGGGGGGAAGGAACTTTGGCTTTGACTCCCTCAAGAACATCAACCACGACAAGGAGGAGAAAGGGATCTTTGCCGGGCAGCGCTTATGCACCTCCGCCTCCGGCGGTGGTCCCTCAGCGGGGCTCAAGCGGGAGACATTCGCCGCCAACAATCCCTTTCTCCTCCATGTCGTGGTTCATGTTCTTGAGGGAGTCAAAGCCAAAGTTCCTTCCCCCCAATTCATTCTCAACCTTGGCTGAGATAACCCCCAATACGAGTCTCGTTGTAGAAATACCAGATACGAGAGTCCGACGTGTTATGCGCCATCACACCAACAGCAGAACGGTTATCCAAATAACAAGGAAGTGTACAACACTTGCGTTACAGTCCTGGAGCTCTATATCTAAATAATATCATATAATACATAGATATCTATATCATATAACATATTGTGTGCGCCTCCAGACGATATTATGAATCACAAACGACTTTGTCGGGTTCTGCGACGTCTCTGGTTCTTCCACTTTCACATCAACCTGAAGTCGACTGAACCGCGCGCTGCCTGCTGCCGGCTGCCCGCTGCCGGGCGATGGTGCCTCGCGGCAACCGGCGGCATGTCGCAGTTCATGTACTTCAGCGAGTCAAACCAAAGTTCCTTTCCCCCAATTCCTTCTCAACCATGGCTCAGATAACCCCCACGACAGTCTCGTTGTGGAAATACAAGACACGTCAAAGAACCGACAAGAAACACTTGCGTTACAGTGTGTGTATTCACATTGATGTGGTCGTTGAAGAACCGGGAACGTCGGAGAACCCAACGCGGTCGTTTGAGATTCATAATATCGGCTCACACAGCTTTTGGCCGTGATAATATATATTATATGATATAGATATCTGTGTAGGCTATATGATAATATTTAGATATAGAGCTCCAGGACTCCCGTGTGTTCTAGAATATTTACAGAACACGGCTAAAGGCTGTGTGCGCCTCGCCATTGCGATACATCCACTGTAAACAGAGCGCATGGTACCGTGGCTGCAAGCTGCTCAGGGCCACACCCCCACCCTCCTCCTTGACACGCCCACCGAAACAGCGCATTTGGGGGAAGCTCAATGTGCGACTGGCTCGGAGTGGCTGTAACTCTGCACCACGGCTGAATTTAGGGAACGTCTTTGAATACTGTGTTAGTTGCCCACTAATACCTATATTAAAGAATACATAAAATAGCATGTCATGGGACCTTTAAACATCCACTGAATCCTCATTTTCTCAGCTTTAATTTTGACCCATTCATGACTTGATCCGTTAAACAGACTGAGCTGTATGAACAGTAGTAGACGTTCAGTACACGCCCCTCTGACTGTAACCGCTATCGTTAAGTAGATACTTTGTACATAAACGGTTCTTCCACTCACCTCTTTCGGTGGACTTTTCCCTCGTTTCAGGACTCCTCTTCGGTTCACGTATGGTTTCCCAGCATCCCTCAAAGTCTTGCTGGCTCTGTCCTTCCATTCATTTATGTGTGCTTTCCTTTTTTTGCCAAGGTTTTGCCTTTTAATGTCTGCAGCGGACACGAACGTTGCCGGCGTCTCCATTTTCATCAGTGGACATAAACGTTTTTTCCGCGTGAGACTATTTTAAAGTTTAAAATACTAGTATTTATTGCGCGACCACCACCCCCAAACTGCTTCTGTATACAACGTGTCACACATACATTCATGGTATATGGTTATCTCGTTTTTTTTTTTTTTTTGACTTATACGGTTTTTCGTCGCATGGGTTCAATTGTGTTGTTTTTGTCGTAAACTAGGGTCCGATGGTTAGAAATACACTGATATTCCAAGGTATCCCTAAAAGGCAGCTTGGATGTTTTTATTGTCTGCAGTTTAGACTTCTTCTATAACATATTTTTGAAAGCAAAACACCAAGCACATTGATTTAACGAGGCAGGGTCATTTGAAACAATTTATTGAATAAATATTTATGAGGTCATTCATTCTCCGGAGTTTGCTTCCTAATTATGTCTAGTGTACAACCCTACTGTCCACAAGCATCACCCCCCCTCCCCATATGGATTTGGAGAATTGTTACCACGTCCCAGTGGTGGAGGTATCATATATATGAAAGAGGGCATTCAATTATACTATAATGATCAATTAGGAGGCCGAAGCCCTAAAGGAAGTGATGCAATAGGTGACTGAGTCAACAACATTTAAGTAAGCTGTACCTTGAGGTCTCTTATATATCAAAGGGGGTCTCAAAGGACGCTTCAACCTGTGGCTCCAGCCCTACAGGAAATGACTCAGCAAGTGCTCCATCTCGTTGCACCTGCACCCAGCGGCTCGCTTGCAAGATTTTGTTCTTCCCAGACCTACACCCTAGCCATCCAACATGCATATCTGAGAATCAGGCCTCTCTTTAATAATGCCAAAAAGTTATGAGAGAAATACACGTTAACTTTTGTTGTCTCATAAGCGGCGTGGTGCCGGCTCCTTTTGACCTTTTGACCCCAGACTTCTGGGGGAATAGCTGAATCAATTCATTAGTCAATCAGAAGTATGTAAATATCTTCCCGGTGGCGTAAGAGGGCGAACAAGGTGTCAACATCTACGCTTCCAGGCGATTGCAACGGTGCCACACATAAGCATATTCGAACATGTTTAATGGTAGTAATTAGCTGTCGAAATTGGAGGCCTTAATCAATGATGAGCAGCTATTGATTTGCTTCCCGATAGAAATTTGTGACAAATTACATGTTATTTAGCATCTACACGTTGAGCTGAGTCCAATGACACCAAGCATGACACTCTAGCAAATGGTAACATGTATTTTACATGGTACACCTATGGTCTAGGACAGCCGTTCTCAATCTGTGGTACACGTACCACTGGTGGTATGCGAGCGCCCTCTAGTGGTACGCGGAGTATGAACGATTTTTTGAAGCAATTTTTTGAAGATGAAGCAACCGTTAAAAATTTTTTTGCATGTACCCATCATATGCAATGATCTTAAACCTGCATTGACTAACTGCTGTGATGATGAGTAGGGGAAGCAAAAATTGTACAAAATCGTCCGGTGACGAGACGTTGAAGTCTGCCTTCAGAGGCCAGACATTTCTGGACTTTTGGATGCAGCGACGCAGCGAATATCCTGCGCTTTCAGACAAGGCTGTGCGCTTTCTCATTCCATTTGCGACCAGACTTCTCTTGGTCGCAAATGGTCGCAAATAAGAGCGATGACTACTGTCATGTCATCGCTCTTATTTTATCCCCAAAAACGCAGCTGATCGGACGCATCACACGATTCGGAGGCATGCTTCACATTTAAGGATTTTAGAAACTGATTCTTATTCTTTTTTTTCAAAAATGCATTCGGAAGAGAAGGGAGTCTAGCGTTGCTCACGGGTTGGAATGAAAGGGAGAAAAGGGGACAGAGTTGCCTGCGGAAGCGATGTCGGAGATGCAGAGACTGCTTCACGCTACCAGTGTCTGTTTCGTACGGTGTGGAATGAGAGCTCGTGGAGGCACTATTGCGCAAGTACGCCTGCGTGCTTGCGCAATAGCATGCTGCCCGAGAATGAAATATCGCTGTCAAATCTGTCCCTGGGAAAAGTAACGTTGCTTGCGCCGAATTGAAAAAGGAAACCGCTATAATGAAATAGCGGTAATATTTCCACATTAATTGATAAAATAACAGGGGATGGGAAGGGGGGATGGCTGTTTCAGAAGGGGGATGATTTTGATCATTTTAATTCCAAAGGGGGATGCCATCCCCCCTCATCTCGTTTGCTGGAAGCAGGTTGGATACTGAACCAAGTCTGAGGCTAAAGCTAACCTCAATCGACCCAGACATGTACCCCTCTCACTAAGGATGATAGGCCTAATTTTCAATGTGTGCCCGAGTATATTCTCCTTCAAACCTAAACATAGTTTATATTCTGACCTTATGGCACTTACTGCAGTATTTTTTAATACTGAATACATTGTTTTTCTATGATACACTTGTTCTTACTCATGATAGTTTGATTACAGTGTTTTCGCAGTACACATGATTTCTCTCTTTGCTGTGCATGATTGCTTATAACAGGATTGTTTGACTCCAGTATTTAAATATTCATGTTCAATTCTTTGAATGTTTTGATGCAGTAAAATTTACCTCACATGATTGGTTGACTGCAGTTGTTAAAATTAATATTCAGTGCTGTGAATGCTTTAAAGAGCCCATGCCATTAAAATCTCATTTTTCCTATTGTTTGTTAAATAACATAGGTCTGAATAAGTTTGTGAGCTGTGGTAAGTTTGAAATCTATGCAGTTTGTCTGCTGAATGCAATAGGCAATGAAAGGAAAAAGGCAGAAGAAATGAGCCGATCTGGATAAGGTGACACTGTGACGTAGCGTTGTCAAATTATTATTCATGGCCCTGCCCACTTGGTTGGTTCGTAACCACCCACAAGAATTCTGAAGGAGTCGTGATTGAGCTAGTGCTGAATGCTAATACGTGTACGGTAGTTGCTTAGTTCGTAGTAACAGGCTACGGCTAGTTACAGAATTTTGAATCCAATGGCAGAACGACATCGAACTACATGAACTGCGACATGCTGCCTGCCGCCAGTTGCCGCGAGGCACCACTGCCGCGAAGCACCACCGCCCGGCAGCGGGCAGCCGGGCGGTGGTGCCTCGCGCCGGCAGCAGGCAGCGCACAGTTCTGTCTACTACAGATTGATGTGGAAGTGGAAGAACCAGAGACGTCGGAGAACCCGACGAAGTCCTTTGTGATTCATTATATCGTCTGGACGTGCACACAGCTTTTGGCCGTGATAATATGTATTATTTGATTTAGAGATATCTATGTATTATATGATATTATTTAGATATAGAGCTCCAGGACTGTAACGCAAGTGTTGTACACTTCCTTGTTATTTGGATAACCGTTCTGCTGTTGGTGTGATGGCGCATAACACGTCGGACTCTCGTCTATGGTATTTCTACAACTAGACCCGTAGTGGGGGTTATCTCAGCCATGGTTGAGAATGAATTGGGGGAAAGGAACTTTGGCTTTGACTCCCTGAAGTCATGAACCACGACATGGAGGAGAAAGGGATTGTTGACCACGGTCGTCTCCCGCCGGAGCCTCGCTGCCGATGGACCACCGCCTCGGCTTCAGGATGCGGTGATTAGCTCTGACCGCTGCCGAGGCGGCGGGAAGCAGGGCTCAAGCGGGATGCATTCGCGGCCAACAATCCCTTTCTCCTCCATGTCGTGGTTCATGTAGCCTACTTCAGGGAGTCAAAGCCAAAGTTCCTTTCCCCCAATTCATTCTCAACCATGGCTGAGATAACCCCCACTACGAGTCTCGTTGTAGAAATACCAGAGACGAGAGTCCGACGTGTTATCACACCAACAGCAGAACGGTTATCCAAATAACAAGGAAGTGTACAACACTTGCGTTACAGACCTGGAGCTCTGCTCTATCTAAATAATATCATATAATACATAGATATCTATATCAAATAATATATCAAGGCCAAAAGCTGTGTGCGCGTCCAGACGATATAATGAATCACAAAGGACTTCGTCGGGTTCTCCGACGTCTCTGGTTCTTCCACTTCCACATCAATCTGAAGTAGACGCGGTCGTTTGAGATTCATAATAACCTATCGTCTGGAGGCTCACACAGCTTTTGGCCGTGATAATATATATTATATATTTTATGATATAGATATCTATGTATAATATGGGTTTCTAAGAGCCATTGCGATACATCCACCGTAAACAGAGCGCATGGTACCGTGGCTACAAGCTGCTCAGGGCCAGGTGATAATATTATATATTATATGATATAGATATCTAATATGGGTTTCTACGAGCCATTGCGATACATCCACCGTAAACAGAGCGCATGGTACTGTCAGTGGCTACAAGCTGCTCAGGGCCACACCCCCACCCCCCTCCTTGACCTGCCTTGACACGCCCACCGTATACAGAGCGCATGGTAGTGGCTACAAGCTGCTCAGGGCCACACCCCCACCCCCCTCCTTGACCTGCCTTGACACGCCCACCGAAACAGCGCGTTTGGGGGAAGCTCAATGTGCGACTGTTTTGGAGTGACTGTAACTGCACCACAGCTGAATTTCGGGGACGTCTTTGAATACTGTGTTTGTGGCCCACTAATACCTATATTAAAGCATCATAAAATAGAATGGCATGGGATCTTTAATAAAAACGGCTATTTGGACTTTCTTGGTTTCTTTTTAAATGTAGTGTGTCTATGACTTTCGTTTCGCCATAACAGTAACCATTGTATAAAAGCAATAGATCACTTCAGTCAGTGGCATGTGCTCATTATACCACTGTGAAGGGGGTCGCCGGCCCTCCGCTGCGCGTCGGGGCCGGACAACGCCCCTTAACAGTGGTATAATGAGCACATACCACAGCCTGGCGTGATCTATTGCTTAATTATATTATGCTAGAGTCCCGGCGGGCGTTGCGCCCGCTCAACCTCTAGTTGTAATTAATTCTATAGCAATAATGTGGAAACCCCAGTGGATAATGTAACAAATTTCTGAAAATAATAATCATCATTGAGATAATTATTATTATCTCTTCCAGTGTCCTGGCCAAGACAGAAGCAGTAGTCTCCTGGCCAAGACAGCATCAGTAGCCTACAGTCACACATAGTATACACACAAAACCTAAGAAAAATAAAACAACTAAAACAGGCAACAGAAGGGGGATATCAATATCGCAAGACATTTTGGGAGGCTCAAGGAAGAGGGCAATATTAAGATTGAGCAACAAAGTGTAAAGACATTTTGGGAGGCTCAAGGAGGATAGTAATATTACATTTGAGCATCAAAGTGTAGTCTTGTGGTGGACTCTATAGACATAATTCACCATACTGTGTTATTGACAAGTTTTAATTGTGTTACAGGGACACTGTTTCTTTAAGATCGTGTGACTTGTGTGTTGATATGCCGGTCGGCAGATGTTTGAATTTAACGTTTTTTATACGTCAAAATGAACGACCTGCCGTTGCTTGTCGAGGTGAGAAATAGTCACTTCCCTTCTGTTATCACAATTTCTACAGTCTATAGACAGAATGTCTTACCTGGGAGAGTTTCTCGACGACAGAGCCATTATGTTTAAAAACATAACGTCTTACCTTGGCGAGTGTGTCGCCGCGGGGTGTGCGTGTGTGTTCTTACCTGTGCGCGTATGTCGATGGCGGAGCCGTTATGTTTAAAAACATAACGCGCCCTACTTTAACGGTCTGAAACGCAAGTGAGAAGCGCCAAGCGCAAGTAGATTTGTGGGCGGTTCCATGGCGATGTTGCTATTTTACCGGAGCATAAATGACTCGTGCGCCAGATGCAAATCTAAAAAGGGTTGGTCTGAAGTAGCACAATTACCCGTAGGTGTGGCCATCTCCCATCACCTTTAAGAGCCATGAGCGCATTTGAATCTGACAAGTTGATATTTTGACAGCGCGTTTGCAGTCTCCGATGAGACAGATGCATGACCACATGGATTTTAAACTTCAAATGGCTCCGTTTATGGCCAAATAATATAGCCTAATTCACACATCAAAAAGCGTTTTCTTCCCCAACTTCAGAAATACTGAGTGCTCAAATAAATTTCGGCGAAGAGAACTTAACACACATATGATATGCGGTAACTGGGCAAAACATTAACAAACATTGTTTCTTACCAGTATTGTATGCATTATCGTTATGGACTTGTGTTCCTAATATGCATGTGTCCCCCCGTTAATATACATTGCCATGAACTGTATTATGCGTTACGTGTTTAGTTTGCGTGTGTTTAAACAGGACGCACACACGCGCACCCGCATTGATTAATTATTTTACACATACACACACGCGCGCCCACATTCGTTCATTCTTTTTAACACTCACTCGCGGTAAAACAATGTTTTCTAACGATCAATACTCATCAATCCTAAAGGTTATGGGCTTGTACACGATGTCTGTGTCAAGAAAATATATGTTTGCTGTACGGTGCTTGCAGATGCATTGATTTAAAAGTATAACTTATTACCGCTGTATCAGCTGTTCCTTCCCAAATAATTTACCGAGAATGTGTGGCTAGGTGAGAGAAGCAAAGTGTATGCGCGAGGTGCACAAGCAACATTATGCATGCGCCCTTGAAATAGCATCTGAACAATGCGCCACTGACTTTAAACCCGGTATTTCCTGGTCTTCTGAAACTGCAACATAGCACCTGGGAACGTTTGTGCCGGAACACGCCTCCTCCTTTCGCCATACTGCCCCTTGGGGCGCAAGATCATTCCCTAATTTACCGATGCGTGGCGTTGAAGGGAAAAGAACGCTCTTCGCCAGTTGCAGACTAGCACCGACACATGCGTCAGTGTAGAAAGTAAATTGCGCCGGATGCAAGATAGGGCCCAAAGTCTTACCTGGGCGAGATTTGCTGCAGTGTGTGCGCCTGCGCGTGTGTCGATGGCAGAGCCGTTATGTTTAAAAACATAACATCTTACCTCGGCGAGTGTGTCGCTGACTTTGTCTTGACATGCCGTGTGTGGGCGTGCGTGTGTGTGTGTGTGCTTCTGTGTATATGTCGCTGCCTTTGTCTTGATGTGTGGTGCGTGTGCGTTGGGTCTGTATGTGTGTGTGTGTGTGTTTGTGTGTGTGTGTGTGTGCGCAAAAATCTACATTGCTGTCTCTGATTGCTGCCACTAGCCGCGTTTACATGGACACATCTATGCCGCATACATTTCTATGCGGCATAGAAAATGGTCATGTATACGCCTCATTCGGAATACAATTATCTGTTCGGCATAGATTCTATGCCGAATAGAATAGGTGGTGTAGTCCGTTTTAAATCGCCATGTATACACTTATTCCGCATAGATTGGGGTTTAACTTAGAGCAGCCGCAGTAGTTCACTGAGCTCTGTCGGTACTTTTAAGCAAACCGAACTTCACCGCTGTCAAGGAAAGTGGATTTATTGCCTGATTCACGTCTTTGTTATCACTCCGTAAAAGTAGTCCGGTAAGCGTGTCCGGTTGCTAAGTGACGGGACATGGGTGATATTGATGAGGTGTCCGCGCGCGTCCGAGATAACTGTAAATGAGTAGGCTACTACTAGTACTTTTGCAGGCTGAACGTTAAAATACTTCTTAACTTAGAGAGATGGCAGCTGCAGTAGTGCGCAATTGGACCTTCGAGGATTCCTGGTCACTAAATTCCCGTAAGACCACTCTCTCCCATCAGTTTTGGCTGCGGACTCGCATTCAAATTCCTCTTGTTTTCGGCGGAGCATAGGGTAAATATAAAGATCTGACGAGAAATTGACGTTGCTGCGCTGTCCTCCTCCTTCTTAATTGAAGGAGAGGGCAGTGAAAAGCTCTCTCCTGCTGTGCTTTCATTAAAATCAAATTTAAAATCCCCGATACTGATAAGACATCCATTATGTCGCCGCCGGTCCAGAGACGTGTCAGGTGTGCGCGAGAGACATAACGGACACTTTTGTTACTGCCATGTATACAGTACATTCGGAACACATTTTAGGAACAGATCTATGCCGCATAGAAATCTATGCGGCATAGATCTGCCATGTAAACGCGGCTACTGTGGTTGCAGTTAGCATTTCTAACATTCCTGTTACAGCTGGGATTGGCAATCCATTTAAACGTTGTGTTGTGTTGAATTGCCTCTTACCAATGACCAGATGAGATGGACCAGGAAATAATACATTTCAATGTTGGACTTCTCCATTATGAAATTGCCTTCCTGGCCCCTTTATTTACTAACATTTTGTCTTAGTTAGTAAGATAGATAGATAGATAGTGTGGCAACCCGGCCCCAAACCTTCACGCCAGGCGGCCAGAGGAAGAGGTGGTGGATGGCGTATACCGCCGATATCCACCAGCCGGAGCCAGAGAGCATCCCTTGCGTAACCCCAATCAACGCAATGGAGAACACCTGCGGCAGAAGGTCAGGTACCCTTTAAAAGGCTGTTTGTTGTTCTCCCAGGAAAGGAGACCGGGAGACCAAGCGGAGCAGAGTACCTCCAGGACCCGACACGGACAGGCGGACTCGTGGATTAAACAGACTTTCCCCAGTGGCCACGAGAGGACCCGCATGCCAGGACGACTCGCGCCGACACGGCACGCATCACCGGGACGGCACCACCGAAGGGAGTGATCTCCTTCCAGGGACGAGACCGGCCCGGCCGGAGAGACAATTCCCTTGGACACCACCGTGGCTCAGGGAGTCACGCGTATGATTTTTGGTTTTCCCGTGTTGGGCACCTACCCCGCAGGTTTTTTCCCCGTTATTTAATGAATAAACGCCCTACCGGGCTTTGAACGGGTCTTGGCGTGTGCTGATTTTGGCGTGAGAGAGACATTCCTAGGGCCGGGTCGCCACATATGGTGGAGAATGCAGGCAATCTGACCACGCTACAGAACACTCACGCTTACCAACCCGCCCGCCCATGCTGAATCCAAATGGGGCCGCCGCCGCCGCCCAGCGTCAACAGCGGTACCAAGACCTGGCCTCCGCCACGCAGAGGGACACCGCCGAGAGCCTCGTCCTCCTCCGGGAGGCGGTACTACGCCTCACACAACAGGCAGTTCGTGAGGCCCTGACCTCTGCCCTGACCAGCCGCCTCACCAAGCTCGGCCCGGACGATGACGTGGATGCCTACTTGGAGGTCTTTGAGAGGACAGCAAGTCGGGAGAGCTGGCCAGAGGACCAGTGGGCCCACATCCTGTCCCCCTTCCTCACTGGACCCGCACAGCAGGCCAGCCAAGACCTGGCGCCGGAGCGTGCCAGCCAGTACCCGGCCCTGAGGCAAGCGAAATTGGCCTACTATGGACTTAGCCTCGCCGCCAGGGCCCAACGCTTCCACGAATGGCGATTTGACTGCCGGGGCGCCGTGCGGACGCAAATCTCCCAACACTGGAGGCTGATCCGCAGATGGCTCGCGGACAGGGAGGGACCCAGCCTCCTGGACAGGGTACTGATAGACAATACCATCCGTCAACTCCCGGCCGAAGCCCGGAGAACCCTCGCCACCAACCACCCCAACATGATAGATGAGCTGGTCCGACAACTGGAAAACTGGCAGGTGGCTCAACAATTGAGTCAGAGTCATCCGGAACCCCTCGCGGCCCACTGAGACGCACCGGATCGGCGAGGACCGAATCCCGCACCCCGAACACCCCCACCGGGACCGCCGACCATCTCCCAGGAGCCCCGAGAGAACAGTAGGTGCTTCAGTTGCGGACGTACCGGACACCTAGCCCGACAGTGTCCCGGGAACCGGGACGTATCCATGCCGTCGGCCTTTGCCGACCAGGGACGGTTAGGGCCGTCTCTCCTGACCACATGTTGGGCGCACCAGAAGCCCGGGGTCCCAACCCTCCCAGTGCGGGTAGGGAGTCAGGAAACGCAGGCCCTCCTGGACACTGGCAGTGTCGTGACCCTTCTACGCCCAGACCTAGCTGGGGGGCGGCGAGGGGGACCCATAGAGGTAACTTGTGTGCACGGGGACACACGCACATACGAGACCTGCCTAGTAGTAGTGCAGACCACCCGAGGGATGTACACGGCACGGGCCGGGATCGTACCCCACCTCCCCATGCCCCTATTAATTGGGAGAGACTGCCCCATATTCTACAGACTATGGAACCCCGAACCGGGCTACCGACCTCGGCGGGGCCCGCCACGACGACACGGTCGAACCAGCAGACCCGCCTACGGGGCTAGGGTGGCTCACTCAGCCCCAGCAGAATCGTCCACCGAGGACGACGGACCCGAGGGAGATGGCCCCGCACCACCGGCCACTCGACAGGAGGAACCCCCTGAGTGGAACCCACGGAACCCCCCCCGGACACTCCGGACACCCTGACGGCCACCAAAAAGACCGGGCCACCAAGAGAAGCCGAGAGCTCGCCTCTGACTGAGTTTTCGGATTTCCTTCCGACGGGGAGGGAAGGACCGGATCGCCCCAGACAGTTCGCCAATGCCCAGCTGCAGGATGACGCCTTGAAGCACGCCTGGAGTCACGTCCTCGCCCACGATGACCAAGCGAGGGAGTCGGTGAGTTGCCTGCCACACCCTCACTTCAGCACAAGGGGAGGACTGCTGTATCGGGTAGGAGAGCGGGGGGGAACGGTGACCGAACAACTAGTGGTACCCCAATCATATGTTAGCAAAGTGCTGTTTATGGCCCACTCCCATCTATTGGGAGGCCACCTAGTCATGGCCAAGACCAGAGATAGAATTTTGACCGGTTTTATTGGCCCGGGGTGAAAAAAGACGTGGTCCAATACTGTCAGGCCTGCCCCGACTGCCAGCATACCTCCCCGAGACCCTCGGTCCGGAACCCGTTAATCCCCATGCCCATAAGTGAAGTACTGTTCGATCGGTTAGCTCTAGACATTGTCAGGCCTCTCCCGAAGACCAGCCGGGGACACAGGTATATTCTAGTGCTAGTGGATTACGCTACCAGGTATCCGGAAGCCATACCACTCCGAGCCGCCACTGCCAAGGCGGTCGCCAAGGAGCTGATGCTCCTGTTCAGTCGGGTGGGGATAGCCAGGGAGGTGCTCACAGACCAGGGTCTTGTTTCAAGTCACGGGTGAGGAAGGAACTGCTTAGCCTCCTCCAGGGGAAACAGCTCCGGACATCGGTGTACCACCCCCAGACTGACGGGCTCGTGGAACGGTTTAATAAATCCCTGAAACAGATGCTTAAGAAAGCCATGGACACTGACGGAAAGAACTGGGACCAGCTCCTGCCCCGTGTCCTGTTCGCAGTCCGGGAATTGCCCCAAGCCTCCACGGGTTTCTCCCCCTTCGAGCTGATATACGGGAGAAGACCAAGGGGACTCCTTGACCTTGCCAAGGAAGCGTGGGAGAGTAGGCCATCACCCCATCGCACTATGGTGGACCACGTGGAGCAGGTGAGGGACCGCATGGCGCAGGTCTGGCCCATCGTCAGGAACCATCTAAGACAGGCCCAGCTAGCCCAAGCCCGGGTCTACAACCGGGGAGCCCAGCTGCGCATATTTCGGCCCGGCATTCTGGTTCTGGTACTCATACCGACGGCAGAGTGCAAGTAGCCAAGTGGCAGGGGCCCTACGAGGTGGTCGACTGGGTTGGGGAGGTGAACTACAGGGTACGGCACCCTGGGAGATGCAAACCCACCCAGCTTTACCACATCAGTGGTACAGTGGCGAACTGGAGCTGACCCACCGGCACCGGCAACCCTGGTCCTGGCCGCCCGACGCGACACACCAGTAGTTCCCATTGGAGAGGACCTCAGCGCAGCCCAGAGAACACCTGCGGCAGAAGATCAGGTACCCTTTAAAAGGCCGTTTGTTGTTCTCCCAGGAAAGGAGACCGGGAGACCAAGCGGAGCAGTGTACTTCCAGGACCCGATACGGACAGGCGGACTCGTGGATTTAACAGACTTTCCCCAGTGGCCACGAGAGGACCCGCACGCCAGGACGACGCGCGCCGACACGGCACGCATCACCGGGACGGCACCACCGAAGGGAGTGACCTCCTTCTCCAGGGAAGAGACCGGCCCGGCCGGAGAAACAATTCCCCTGGACACCACCGTGGCTCACGGAGTCACGCGTAAGATCTTTGGTTTCCCGCATTGCGTACCCACCCCGCGCTTTTCCCCCCGTTATTTAATGAATAAACGCCCTACCGGGCTTTGAAAGGGTCTTGGCATGTGTTGATTTGGGGGAATTGTTCTCAGTGAATAGACAGATACACATGACCGTTAACAACAATAAAAATAAAATGAATAAATAACAACAAACGACCACTGACAAGACAAGCCCCCAAAATCATATTTCCCACGTAGTTCAAGGACACATCTAACGATTTTAAACCAACAATTAAAACCTTATTTTTAAAATATTTGTTTAAAAAGCTGATAGATTGTTGAATTAATGACTTTTTTGTCCTGTTTTTGGAGAGGGCTGGGTATCAAAACCTGCTACCTGAGGGTAGTAGTTCAAAGGTGGAAAAAAGTGGATGTTTAGAATTTTCTAAAATCTTTTCTGCTTTACTCTGAACTCTCTCTCTGTAGGTGTTTTCCAGACTATTTAAATTAGTACCCAACATCTTGCTGGCAGTGGTCACTATTTTCCAAAGCCTACTCTTCTGTGCTTCTGCTGCACTGCCGAAGCAGCAGATTAAGCAGGTCAAGACACTCTCTACATCAAATGAGATCAGCTTTTTTAAAAAGTAAAGCCTTTGCTGTCCTTTTTTCTGAATGAGTTCCGTGTACTGCTCCCACTTCAACTTATTGTCTAAAACCACCCCCAGATACTTATACTCATGGACAGACTGTATTGGCTGCCTTTGGATAATCGTTGAATGGAATGCTTTGTCTCTCCTAAAATAAATAGCCATCTCTTTAGTCTTTGAGTTGTTTAGCAGGTGATGGGATTTTGCGTAATGATAATGCAGTACGTTCTACGTTCAAGAGCGATTATAAAGAACAACTGGATACCCTTGTTCTTTACATTCCTGTGTGTGTGTGTGTCTGTGTGTGTGTGTGTGTGTGTGTGTGTGTGTGTGTGTGTGTGTGTGTGTGTATCTCTCTCTCTCTCCATCTCTCTCTAGATTCTCTCCTGATATTTTCTGAATTTATTCTAATCATTTATTTTATCGTGTCACCCTGTATCTTATATTGTGTTATTGAATGAACTTTATGGATTGTAAAAAGTCTTTAATCTGTAAAAGATTCAAGATTCAACATGGTTTTATTGTCATATGCACAACAATTACAGAGCAGTCGCTGGCAATGAAATTCTTTAGTCTTGGACTCCTCCAACAGTGCAATGTAAGAGAACGTAAAGGTATATAAGAAACACAAGTAGATGTCCGACGGCAGCGAGTGAGACAGTGCACCCTAGTTATGTTTATGCCAAAACCACAAATGCTATATGTAGATATATATATTGCCTAATTATATATATTGCCTATGTATAGGCTATATATTTAATTAGGCTATAATTATATTATTTAGCGTGTAATGAGACAATCTATAGCCAAATTGTCGAAGATGCCCGAGAATCTCCGGGGATATCTGCATCGGAAATCGGCGAATCAGACCCATGAAACTATAAAGAAAGACGTAATCTCAAGTGGGAGAGAACTTTTGCGGTGCTGGTTTGTGTCACGTAAGTACAGGGCTCTCATGTCTCATGCATTCGGCGTGAGACACACGCAATTCAACCCATGCACACGCTCGAACCTGGTCTCACGAAAATACGTGACACTGTCACGTTATTTAATCTATTGAAACGTGATCAGGGACACGTAGGCCTTTCTTCTAAATGTTGTATTTCAATTGGAAGTAGGCTATTTGTCGTGTCACTAAGCATGACTTCCAAACTAAGGTTCTGTCCGGGAGCGTTCTCCCTAATGTCCCTTATGGAGCTCCGTACAGATCATTCATTGTTGAAAATTGTCTGTGATAACTAAGAAATGACAGTTTTTGGCCACCCGTTTCTACTTAAAATTGTCTGTGATAACTAACAATCTGACAGCTTTTGGCCACCCGTTTCTACTTTCACCTTTGATACTGAGAAATTTTGACAATACACGGATATATTAAATGCAGGTGCGCTGCTCTGTAGGCAAACCGCGAAGGAAAAAAGGGTAGCTGCTTCATCTGTTCTTTTTAGAATTGTATGTCTTGATGTTTATTTTATCTAGCCATCTATTCTCTTGTTTTTGGCTATGTGAATGAACGTCCCCGTCGATGCCTCGATCGCAAGTCCAGTGTCGCGAGCGGACGTTGCCATGACATCTAGAAATCATACCGTATTTAATGGGTTGTAGTGAGTAACATAATTCACCTACAGTATTTTGTTATGTGTTGTTCTTTCAATTGTGTTAGGCATGTCGTTTACTATCTTGGTGGTTCAGGGATCGCTGTCCCTTTAAGGATTACAAGCGTCTCATGACGTCAGAGCCCATGCGGGATTTGTTTACTTTCAGCACGTTTTGATTTCCTGTTTCTCTCTTACTAAATAAACGAGTCACACAACTGTGTGCTCAACGTGCGAAATTGTATCTCTCAGTTATTGCAATTTCCACAGGGTTATCATTAATATTGATGTGTAGGGGTTGATTATAACTCGTGAATAATATTGTTTAGGCCACGGTCTGGGGGAATACTCTGATTCTGATTGGCTGCAGTGCGTGCATTAACTCCTGATATAGCCCTACAGACACCTGCTAAGTAGTTCCATTCAGTGTTTTTTCTCTGCCCGGGCCCGTGCCCGACGCGGGCCGGGTCGGGCCGATATTTCCCACCACTATACTCGGGCCGGGCCTTTGATCGAGCGTTTTTATTTTTATTTTACCATTTGTTTATTGGCCTAACCTGAGGAGAAATCTATGCCATAAACAGAAATATTATAGGCCTTTATTACACGGGTCTTCTCAATGCCGTGGAACGCTCCGTTCACTTGCATGGGTAGCAGTCTGTTGACTTGTCTACCCCAGCGTCTTCCGTTGCTAAGCGACGTCACCGTCTTTGCGGACAAATTATTTCTCTGCTGATCAACACTACGAATGGCCAAAAGACTTGTATCCCCCCCCCCCCCCTTAAATAAATACTATGGCAGAATTATTATTATTATTATTCTCATTCAACTTGAACATGTGTTTTTACAGTTGAGTGGTGGAGGGATGACGTATGTTGGCCAACCCGGAAGTGAGCGTCGCCCTGGATTCCCTCGACAAAAAGCCAACGGGTTTTGCCATTGGATTTTGGATTATTGCAGAAACATTTGCATCTTTGAAGCACCTCCTGAAAAACTGAAAATAAATAAATATATAAAAATAACCGTGCTCCAAAGAACGAAATGTAAACCAATGCATTCTGAATGGGAGTGTTTCTCCGATTTTTCCATGCTACACAGAACGAAATGTAAACCCATGCAAATAAAAACTTCATTGTCATAATAATTTAAATATCATTAATATCCTCAGTGTGTAGAAAATAATTAATGCTACCGATACTGCCCTAAGAAAAGGGCATCACCCCATAGCTCGTGCTGCCACAATCTGGCGTTGTCGGCAGGATTTGCAATTTGAGAGCAGAGACGTACGTTCTGAAAATAGGTAGATATTCCAATGTATCCTTAAAAGGCAGCTTGGATGTTTTTATTTTCTGCAGTTTAGACTTCTACTATAACCTATTTGTGAAAGCAAAACACCAAGCTCATTGATTTAACGAGGCAGGGTCATTTGAAACAATTTATTAAATAAATATTTGTGAGATTTCATTACTTCTCCTGAGTTTGCTTCCGATTTACGTCGAGTATACACCCATACTGTCCACAAGCATCCCCCCCCCCCCTCCCCATATGGATTTAGAGAATTGTTGCCACGTCCCAGTGGTGGAGGTATCATATATATGAAAGAGGGCATTCAATTATACTATAATGATCAATTAGGAGGCCGAAGCCCTAATTGAAGTGATGCAATAGGTGACTGAGGGTCAACATTTGAGACCCCCTTTTATCAAAGGGGGTCTCAAAGGACGCATACGCTTCAACCTGTGGCTCCAGCCCTACAGGAAATGACTCAGCAAGTGCTCCATCTCGTTGCACCTGCACCCAGCGGCTCGCTTGTGTGGCAACATGTAGTTTGTTGTCATGGTGACTGTCAGCTGTGCGGCAGTCCCAGCCAATCACGGTGGGAGACTATTGTATAAAGGCGGGCGTAGAGCACCTTTCGGTCTCTTGTTTGCCGGAGGCTGGGTCACGTTGCGTCTGGGCGTCCATTTCCGCTTCCGTGCGGTTTCAGGCTCTTGCTTGCCGGAGGCTGGGTCACGTAGCTCCTGTGCGTCCATTTCCGCTTCCGTGCGGTGACAGGTGAGCTGCCGGTCACGGCTGCATCTCTCTGGGACTCTCTAAATCGACGCCACTTCGACCTGGGCGGGACTTTACGTCCTACGTCACTCGCTATGGGTTTGCATGTTTTGCGGGTTTGCGCGTAGCCGTTTGTCTCAGGGATCAGTGCACGAACTCCCTTGCACTACAGATTACGAGCGTCAGTGTCGTACGCGATGGAGGGTGGGTGATATTCCTACAGTCTGTGATGATAGGCTATATTTCTACAAATGACTTACTATTACTAGCGATTAACATGACGAAACAACACAAACTAAGCTAACATTAGACTATAGCCATACCAGATAACGCCATACCAGCTAACTATTTATTTAATACTAACTATTTATATTAAACTCTGAACCATTTTGCAACAGGCAACTGCAGGGCTGCCAAGTTTCAGAAAATGACAAGAGTGAGACTTTAGAGTCAGAAGCGTTCGGCCGCCGACCAAAAAAATTGGCCTTTTTTAACATTGATTTATACCTTAGGACTGATGTCCTCACCTCCATGCTAGCTGCTCTCTCTGCACTGTGGCCTCCTAACCTCTCTTAACCAGAAATTAACAAGACAAGAATTTTGACAAAATACATTTATTTGCCAATCATTTAACATGTCTAACGTTGTAGGTGTTGGTGGCAGATTTTGATGCCTTGATGACAGAGGCAGGGGGCTCCCACTTAAAACAGTCTGGCTCAAGGCTCGCCATCTTCACGGTCATGATGGATGACAGAGTTCCCTCAAGAGCCAAACTGTTTCGGGTCTTGGTCTTATTTAGTCCAACCACAGAGAAAACTCGCTCTGCATCAGCATTGGAGTGAGGCATGACCAAGACCAACTTGGCAATACAAGACAGCCTGCCAAATCTGCTCATACCGGTCACCTTTGAAAAATGCACATAGGAAGCCTAATTACTCACAAGTATTTTTGTGTACTATTAAGTTGATTATGTCAATGGGTATTCCCAAGCCCTTTCCAAAAACGCCACTGCTGCCTTCTGGAACCTCTGCACTTGCTGCGGTGTAATGGCTCCTGCTTCAAGGAGCCTGTTGTGTGTAACTCGAGTAGTGAAGCCAATCACCAACTTTTCTCCTACAAGAGACACAAATCAACAACTGCAGAGGTCATTAACGATGCTGTATGCAGTAACATGTCAGTATGAGACGGGAACAAGACTGTGTTGAGTCACTTTAGTCACCATCAAAAACCACAATAGCCAACTTGAAAGCACCCCTTTAAGTATCTTCATCATATCAGTGATTGTGACGAGATGACTGTAGCCCTCTAACGAAAAGTGTGTTGAGTGAGATCAGTGAGTGGATAGTGCATGTGTAAAACCTGGACAATTACTAATCACCTGGCAGTTGGTTGGATGGCTCCTTAAAGCATATTTCATGCAGTTCCCGGTGCTGCAATGCTGCGGGCTTCAGAAACTTTGAGAGCAGCTTGCGGATAAAACCCCTCATCTAAAAATGTCAGAAAAGATTTACAAATTTACATTTATTTCCTGCTAATAAAAAAGGAACAAAGATAGAACATCATACTAGCAAACTGTATCCCAACGGTTCCAATTTACCTCATCATGTAGTAGGAAGATTGACGACTTCTCTCTCTGGAGGAGGAGGTTGAATGTGGAGAAGACTGGAAAAGTTGCTTGAAAGAACAGTAGGTACACCTCTGTAATTGAGTCAGAGAATGCCTCCACAAGCCTCCTGAACCTTGGCTGTTTGTCATCTGTGGGAAAAAGAGAGAAAAAAATGGTTGTGCATACTACATACTTTATTTACTTTTCAGTCTGCTCTATTAACCATGCATTTGCATCATTAAAATGTGATGCCTACTTAATGACTTGAAGTAGCTGGCCAGTGGCTCATACTGCTGCAGGATACGAGTCAAACACTTCTCCAGGCTCAACCATCGAACAGAAACGTGCATGAGCATTTCCATATACTCACTTCCATGGAGCTCACAGAATTCTAGGACAAGAATGGAACATCTTAATGCCAATTTTATCAAAGTATTATAGATTTAATTTGTACTACATTGGGACTGCACACACATACCCGTTAGGTAACCTTTGCGACGATTGGTGCTTCCTTTAAACCAATATCCAACATCCACAGCGAGATCCTCTGGATCAAATCCACACACCTGCAAAATACATGATTATTTATAGTCACAAGACATTGTTGTCATTGGTTCATGACCGCACAGCATAACAACCTGTTTGACGTGACATTAGGCATAAGGCATACGGAGGGTCTTAAGCAACTGACCTCCAAAAAGGCCTGGCCAGCCTGTTTGGCAGTGTTGTGGATGATGTGACAAGGGCACCCATGGATGTAGATACTGCCATGTTCTTGATGAGCTCTGGATGCAATGGAGTTCTTTGCTCCTGTATTGACAGGGGCATTATCAACTGACAGGCTGACACAGTTTCTCCATGGTATGGCGTTTTTCTGCATGGCCTCATCCATCTTCTTGTAGATGACTTCAGCTGTGCCGCAGTTTGGCCCGCTGGTGGGGCACATATCCAGGAACCTGTGGACAACTTTGCTGAGATCACTGTCACATACCCGCACAGTGAGCGGGTTCATCTTCTCACGTCCTGTAACGATAGGTACATATATGATGTATGTCAGATTAAAGGTACACATCAGACTGAAATTGTTTGTGTGTTTGTTCTGATTAATATAATACATTAATTAATATCTAAAATGGGTGCTGGAAAATGTAATGACCTGTATAATTTGATCCATCTGTGATCAACGTGAAAGGATTGGTCCTCATCTTCATGACCAGTTCCTTTCTAAAGGGAGGAGCCACTGCTTCATTTATTATGCAGGACATTTTTGTGCGGGCAGCCTTGAAGCTCTGTGCAGTAGGGGAATCTTTGAAGCATTCTTTCAGCAATGGGCTGAAGTGATCGGCTACTGCAAATGGCACATTGTGTTCCACCATCGACACTGCTAACTTTACCTCAGCTCTCCTTGTCTGCAACAGAAAGGATGTAATTAAAGAGCAAATCATGCAAAAACATTAATAAAATTGAATGAATGTCTTAGCAGCAGACTCAAGGTCCATAGGAAAACACTATTACATGCAAAAATAAACAAATAAGAACAGTTCAAATGAACATCAGATTAGCTAGGCATTTGTTTCATTTACTATGTATTTATGCTCATATAACCTACAAGTGCAATTCAGCTACTAGCAGCGGGTATAACGCCTAGTACCTTGACTTCCTGAGCTGTCATGCCACCAACAGTGGCTGGGCCATAATATGGCGCAATGCTGGCTGTTGACTGTGCTGCCTGTTCTTTTGAACGATGTATTTTGCTTTTGATATGCCTTGCAACATCAGCCTTGCCTTGATGGGCACAGCTGTTCTCATGTCGGCAAACAGAGCACCAAAAGTAGGCGGTGGTTGTGCCTACACTAATGAAGGGCCATTCTGCTGTCCACTCCCTTTTAAAAGTGCACCTGTAGATGGCTGCTCCACTTTTGGCCTTCTGCTTCTTCCCTGAATTTATTCTTAACTCCACATTTTTTTCTGCTGGCTCTTCTGTCTCTGTGTTTTCAATTTGTATACAATCAAAATCTTCGCCTCACTGTCCTCAATCTCTTCTGATCTCGCTTTATCTTCCATTTCTTCTGTGCCCTCTGCACTCTCATTTTCCGGGGGTGCATAAGGGGGGGCTGTCACTGGCACTGCCCAGAATGACAGCAGATCTCTCTGTGGGCTCTTCCTCTTACCTAGCATCGTCTTACCTAGCATCTATCAAAAGATAGCTACATGTTAGTGTTTTATTGAATACTGTATTAAAGGCCCCAATGGGTCCATTTGGTTCTATTTGAACAGTTACAGTTATGTGCTATAAATGTCATATCTGAACAGACAGCAGAGACAAAATATTAGCAAGGGGGAGGGAGAGGCGTCTCACACCTACTTCGCTAACATTAAATTGACATCAGCCCTTGCTCCGTTTATGTCACATTATTTCTCTTAGGATTGTTTAATGTCTATATGAAGCCATTTAACATTACACAAGTGATTGTGATCATTTTGAAACCAAGACCATTGGTGAGCTGATTTTGAGAAATCAAACTATGCTGCTACCTAGTTATGCTAGCTAACTTACACGAAGAGTTCAGTAATGTATTACCTTACGTTTTTATTCATAATGCTGTTATGAAATATGAAAACAACCAGTAGAAACATCTCTGTGTATAATGTATATTTGAAAGAAGGCGATTGATGTAGGCCTACTTACCCTTCTTGAAAATGTTGCAGAATGCAGTCCAGAAGTCAAATTTGGCACTATATACAAAGACGCTCCACCAAGACGCTCACACGCGCAGGTCGCGGGAGATTGTTTACAAACTGTCAAACGTATACATCGCAAATTGGACACCGCGCGACTACATAACCACTCGAAGCCGCGAGGACCAAAGCTTATTATCATGAGAAAAAAAAAATAGAGTAATGAATGGGGAAATAAGCGTGAGAAATGGCAAGTGTGGCGTGTGGTGTGAGAATGGGTCAAATTGCGTGACTGTCACACTCAAAGCGTGAGGCTTGGCAGCTCTGCAACTGTGTGTTGGTGCGTCTTGCTTCCCACGTCTGCGTCCGCATCTTTCCCACTCCTGGTTAATAGTTTCAGCTTTTGTACTGTATATCAGAAATGATCACCCTGTATCACACTGCTGACTTGTTGATGTTTTGTGAGCACTCACGCATTTCTCTAGGTATCTTAAGTTTCCTACTGGAGTCACAAAACTTTGGACTTTGTTATTGTAAGAAATATTGTGTTGCAAAAACACTTTGTGTCTTACCGTTACCCTAACCTTAACCCCAGTAACATTTCTTCATCATAAACTACAAGTTACGCAAAATGGCATACAAACATCCAGTCCAATATGAAAGAAAAAAGCTAGCTTCATTAAGGAATCGAACCCCTTATCCCCGCGTTAATGAGTTGTTCTCTGACCACTAACCCATCAGGTCTTAGTACATGCGATTCAAGAGTTAACCACTTGACAATCTTTAAACTTTGGTTGCCTAGAAATTGTAAAGACAGTGATGTGTGTACATTGTGCGAGTATCCGTCACTCGCGATGTGTGTGCAGTCCAAAATGAAAGAAAAAACCTTGCATCACTAGGGAATCAAACCCCTAATCATCAGTTGGTCATTGGTAACTGTAAACAAAGAGATAGCATTTTGTTTAACTGCTAACTAACAAACGGGTTTATGCGTTCACTGAACAAAGATTATGGAAATAAAAGACCACTTTTCCATCAGAAAAATCATCAGAACCGTTATTACCAACCCATAGACACTAAAGCCAAAACCTTTCTCACATGCACACCCATTGCGAGTGACGGCTATGCGCACACATGCACACCCATAGCGAGTGACGTAGGACGTAAAGTCCCGCCCAGGTCGAAGTGGCGTCGATTTAGAGAGTCCCACATCTCTCTCGCATGTTGTCCATCCAGTGCTAATTTTAGTTATTGTTTTGTAAAGGGCTCACTTGGATGTTGCTGCTGGCTGCTCGCTGCTCATCAATACATAGCTGATGCCGCCTACTGAACTGTCGCTTTCGTATAGCGTTGCGCTCCCTGCTCCACGCCCTGTTGGCCGGGACTGCCCGACTGGGTGGCCGACAGCAGCGACGCAGCGGCGGCTAATCCAACTATAAAAACCACTGTTGCTTTGCTTCCACGTGATTACTGCCTTGCCAGGGCCGACTCGGACCCGATCGCTTTGCCGTTCATTCGGCTAGCGATAGTTTGTTCCTTTTCCTGTTGTGTCGCTGTCTCTTTTCTTTTAGTTGGTGCAACTACATCTTAAAGTGTGTATGTTATGTTATGTAAGAGTTGTTTTGATGATTTCTCCTTGTGTTTACTTATTATAGATTTTGTTTATTTAATTGATTTCTCTTATTAGTTATTATTATTTTGTTTCCATTATGTTTTCTAACTGGTTGCTCTGCGATCCCCCTCAATTCAGGTGCTGAGCCTACGGTGGTGGACTGGTGTCCTGGTCACGGTGTCCCTTTTGTATTGTTTGCATTTGGTTTATTTTTCATTTCTTTTACGTGTGGTGTTCCTGGGACCCCCTTTCCTTTGGATGCAGGTGTTCACAGTAGGTCTCAGCACTGATAGGTTCTCCCCATTTTCCCCTGCAGTGAGTAATTCTCTAGTCTTAAGAACAGACATTTTGTATTAAGTATTCTTGTATGATCGAACTGCCGTCTCTGCCTCATTGCATAACGGACCTCAGTGCCTTTCCTTCATTTGGGCTAGTCCACTTAAAATAAATCTCTGGGTGAAATTCCCAGCGTGGCGTTGTCTGGCAATAATTAATGCTACCGATACTGCCTTAAGAAAAGGGCATCACTCCATAGCTCGTGCTGCCACAATCTGGCGTTGTCGGTAGGATTTGCAATTTGAGAGCAGAGACGTACGTTCTGTTTATATTTTTTTTTATTTTTCATTAGTTTCTTTAAAGTGTCTGTCTGACTTGTGTTTCTTTTTCATTTCTTTCTCTTTTCGAGGCAAAGCAGCAGCTGGTTTTGTGGACCAGCAACAAGCCCAGTTCCCCTTGCCCTGGTCTCTTCTTCACTGTAGAGAAGGTTGTAGCTTGTATAGGCTTAGTTATGGAGGCAGAGTTGCAGGAACTGAGGGATTTAGTTGCTCAGCTAAGGGCAGACAACGAGGGGCTGAGACAGGAACAGGTTGCAGCCATGCCTGGCCCTAGTACAGCGCCCCCAGTTCTTCTTGCGCCTGCTGCATCCACCAGTGCCAATGCTCCTTCAACGGAAAGATTTTTGTACCTAGAGACAGAAAATGTCCCACATTTAGGGCAAGGTCAGGCATAGGGTTAGCTGAATGGTTGGAGGAGGTGCAAGCCTGTATGAGAGCACGCCACTTGTCTGCATCAGATCAGGCATTCTTCTTATTTGACCACCTAGAGGGGGAGGCGCGTGAGGAAATTAAGTACCGCCCCAGTGAAGAGCGTTCAGACCCAGCTAAGACAATTGCGGTATTAGAGGAGCTTTATATGTGTGCAGAGTCGTATGTAGCTTTACAAGAGGCATTTTTCTCCCGACGGCAGCATGAGGGAGAGACTCTACTAGAGTTTTCCCTCGCATTGATGGGCCTTATGACCTCTGTGAAGCAGCGTGCACCCAGTGGCATACCCAATGCAGAGGTATTGTTACGGGATCAATTGGTGGAGCATGTGCTGGATGGGCCACTTCGTCGTGAGCTAAAGCAGTTTGTGCGCAGGCAGCCTACTGCTACCTTACTGGAGGCTAGGAGTGAGGCGATCAGGTGGGAACGAGAGGGCATACCTGGAGGTGTTAGAGGTCGTAGTCATTCTGTTCCTTCTGTCTTTAGTGCTCAGTGTGTGGTCCAGGGCAGCCATCAGGCAGGTGTTGGTTCGCCTCAAGCCTCGGAGCTGTGTGAGATGAGGGAAATGCTAAAGTTGCAGCAGGAACAG
Organism: Gadus chalcogrammus; assembly: GCF_026213295.1. Taxonomy (NCBI): domain Eukaryota; kingdom Metazoa; phylum Chordata; class Actinopteri; order Gadiformes; family Gadidae; genus Gadus; species Gadus chalcogrammus. The sequence continues at coordinate 26,270,265 of NC_079426.1, forward strand.
TTGAACGAAAGGAGTATTAATTGTGGCACCAACTTAGGTGTTGGGGGCGATTCAGATAGTAGGATAACCTTTATGAAAACTATCATAGCGAACAAAAAAATTGCATTTCTGTCTATTTATGCACCTAGTAGTAATAGTTTTGACCAAGATTTCCATTTGCGACTATCTAATATCATGCATGACCTGGCAGAATTCCGGTTAATTATTGGAGCAGACTTTAACGCAGTTTGGGACCACTCTGTGGACAGGACGGCTGTAGCGAGGGCAGTGACCAGAGAGCAGCGTCTGGTGCATTAAGGAAATGGGCTCATGAATTTTCATTAATGGATGTATGGCGGGTCAACAATCACAACAAACAAGACTAGAATAGACTTCATTTTTACATCCAAGGATTTCCTTGAAAAGGTAAGCACGGACATGCTCCCCTTGGCCTTCTCAGATCATAAGGCGGTCATCTGCAGGGCTACCCTTTCAGAATCGCGCGTCCGCGCTCCACGCTGGCGTTTTAATACCTCTTTGCTGTGTAATGAGAGCTTTTTAAATCAGCTTGAATCTGGCTTGGCTGAATTCATATCATTTAACGAATGCTCAGCAGAGGACCCCAGCATACTATGGGATTCTGTGAAAGGTTATATTAGAAGTAACTGTGTATCGTTTGCCTCCAATTTAAACAAGTTTAGGCAACTAAGAACATAAGCTGCCTCCACATATGCCGCTTTTCCACCGCACATGTAGCTCGACTCGACACGACACGACTCGACACGGTAGCAGCACGGGTCCTTTTCCACCGCAAATAGTACCTCCTGGACGTGGGCGGGGTCGGCTGCGCGAAAGGGCCGTGACGTATTTTTGTACGCGACGCAAACAACACCTACGTAACCCACACATGGACAGAACCCACATAACAACAAATGAGGACATCGATGCGATGGTATTCGTGTTCGTATTATTAGCTGGCATGTTGAAGAAGTGGAATATGTTGGCTGCGGCGCTGCTATGGCTGTTACCAGCATGGTTGCCATGTCGCTCTCGTGACTTTGTCACACTCTCTGGCCAATCAGTGGCCGGCCGTCTGCCGACGTCACCTTTTAGCATCGGCTCAGCCGCTTGGAACCTAGAGCGAGGCGGTACTAGAAAAAGCAGCCACTTCAGGTACCAGATACCATGTTTTCGCGGTGGAAACGCAAAAAATGCGAGCTGAGTCGAGTCGAGTCGAGCTGGTACCATGCAGTGGAAAAGCGGCAATAGACCCTAGGAAGCAGATTCAAACACACAAGCTGCATTACCCTCACATAGCCACTAGGAAGCAGGATAGAACACTTAAGCTGCAATAACTACTTTAGCACACCTATAGACAGGGGCGGAGCCATTGCGTCACCCCGGCCACGCCCACTGCATAGGCCACGCCCACTTGACGTCCCCTAGCAGGGGATTCGAAGTGGAGACCCCAGAGATTTTCACCCACACCCGCAGAGAGTCATGGGCCTTTGCCTGTGGCTCGAAGTAGCTAAAGTTATATCTCTCACACGTGTTCAACACGCTTCCTCTTCTTTTGCTCCATAGTCATAGTTACCATACCGAAACATGCATACTTTACCAAATAAAGTAACTGTTAAGAGCTATCCCGGATTTGAACCCTTTCCTTGAAGAACTCTCTGCACAACGCAGGGTACTTGAATTGGAGCGCGATCTCGGTCAACTTGAAGTTGCTATGCACATTAACGTTACTTCAGACTCAATCATCCAACGAAATAAGAGATGAGCTGAACTCTTTGTTCCGACAGCGCACCGAATTGCTTATCCATCGTACACGTCAAAATCATTACTTTGAGGGAGCCCGCCCCAGCCGTTCACTTGCCATAAGTCTGCGTGCCAGTGAAACTTTCGCATATTCCTTCTATCAAAACACCAGAAGGAGTTCTGGTAACGGACCCCAAGTTGATTAATAATACATTCCGCTCTTTTTATTCAAATTTGTACAGTTCTGAGGTTCCTTATGACTCATCTAAATTTGATCTATTTTTTAAGACCTTAAAACTAACAAAACTGCTGCCCCAGGAGGCAATGGGCCCTATCTTGCATCCGGCGCAAGTGACTTAGTCACTGGCGCATGTGTCGTTGCTAGTTTACAACTGGCGCAGAGCGTTCTTTTCCCACCACCGCCAATCGCCGGTAAATTAGGGATTGATCATGCGCCACAAGGGGCGGTTCGGCGGAAGGAGGAGGCGTGTTCTGGCGCAAACGGTATTTTGCCGTTTCTGAATACCATTGCGCTACTGACCAGGAAATACCTGGTTTAAAGTCAGTGGCGCGTTGTTCAGATGCTATTTTAAGGGCGCATGCATACATGCGCATGCGATGCATACGGATTGCTTGTGCACCTCGCGCATACTTTGCTTCTCCCATCTACCTAGCCGCACATTCTTGGTAAATTATTTGGAAAAGAACAGCTGATGCAGCTGTAATAAGTTGTACTTTTAAATCAATGCATCTGCAATCACTGTACAGCAAACACATATTTTCTTGACAGAGACATTGTGTAGGCCTACATGCCCATAACTTTTAGGATTGATGAATATTTGATCGTGAAAAACATTGTTTTACCGCGAGTGAGTGTTAAAAAGAATGAATGAATGCGGGCGCGCGTGTGTGCTCTGTTTAAACACACGCAAACTAAACACGTAACGCATAATACAATCAATGGCAATGTCAATTACCGTGGGGACACATGCATATTAGGATAGCATACAATACTGATAAGAAACAATGTTTATAATGTATTGCGTATATCATTAAATAGAACCACAGTTACCGCATATCATATGTTATATCATATACGTTTTCTTTGCCGAAATGTATTTGAGGACTCAGTATTTCTGAAGTTGTGGAAGAAAACCCCTTATTCCATGCGTGAATTAGGCCATATTATTTGGCAATAAACTGAGCCATTTGCAGTTTGAAATTCATGTGTATCTGTCTCATCGGAGACTGCAGACGTGCTGTCAAAATATCAACTCGTCCGATTCAAATGCGCTCATGGCTCTTAAAGGGGATGGGAGCTGGCACTCTCATTGGTTTGCTGGACGTTACGCCCAAACCACACCTACGGGTAACTAGGCTGCTTCAGACCAACCCTTTTGACACTTGCGCCGCGACGCAAGTGTCATTTATCCGCCTGTAAAATAGCGATAGCGCCGTAGAACCGCCCACAAAGCTACTTGCGCTTTGCGCTTCCCACTTGCGTTTCAGACCGTTAAAATAGGGCCCTATGTCTCTAGATAAACCATTTACGTTAATCGAATTGGAGATGGCTTTACGCAATCTTAACAAAGGCAAAGCGCCTGGGTTTGAAGGAATTCCTCCTGAACTCTACGTACAATTTTGGGCTCAGCTTGGCCCTTTGTTGTTGAACATGATTAATCGTGCCATCTCAAGTGGCTCCTTTTCAAGGGATGTTAACACGGCCACAATTACTTTACTCCATAAAAAAGGGAAAGACCCAAGCGAATGTGCTAATTATCGTCCTTTATCACTTTTGAATGTTGACATTAAATTGTTTGCGAAAATGCTTGCGCTAAGGCTTGAGCCTCTTATGAGCAAGCTCATTTTTCCTGACCAAACTGGTTTCGTAAAATCTTGCTTATCCTCAGATAATGTTCAGAGACTTTTGCATATAATAGAAGCTTCCGCTGACGTCCAAACCCCCTGTGCGGTACTATCGCTGGACGCAGAGAAAGCATTTGATCGCCTTGAATGGCACTACTTATGGGCTGTTCTCCATCATATAGGATTTGGTATCCACTTTATCAATATGGTAAATGACTGGCAATGACTGGCAACATCTGTTCCACTTTATTTCCAGTGGGCCGCAGCTCTAGTGTTACGGCTGCCGTCTAATGTGCATTTGAAGTTCCATGATTCTGTATGCAAATCCAGCTGGGGGTTTTCCTTTCCGATGATTGGTCCCCTCCCTACTACCTGGATCCCATCGAAGCTACCAAGCACGAGTCTTCAATCAAGCCAGCTGCATAAATAGCGTGTGTGTCCACAGTTCGGGCGGCTGTGAACCAGTGATCAGTCCGCCTCTTTGTTGCTGCCTACCATTTGTGGTGGCTTAGGAAATGGGAGTTTTGATGTCGTTGTATTGCCTGGCTGTGAATTGAGTGGTTTCAGCCAGTGCCTTTTGTTAACCCTGTGTAGTTTTCTTTTGTTGTAATTCTGTGTGCATGTGCACTCTTTTCACTTGATTAAATCCCCGAATTTGACCTGAATCTGTCCATGGTTTCCCATCCTTTTCATTTAACATCCCAATCACGTGTTGCGGCTCTTAAAACTAGCCGGGTCGTAACATAAATGGGGGCTGGTCCGGGATAGTTAAATGAGAACCATGGCAGAGAAGTTTAATTTCGATGCATTTGTTGAACATCCTACGGTTGTACAAGTGTATAATGGTAGGAAGGATGATTTAGTGGAGATAGCCATCCACTTCAACATTCCCGTTATCAGGTCCATGCTTAAAAAAGAAATTAGAGAACGAGTGATTAGTGGATTGGTGGAACAGGGTGTGATTACTATGACTGAGCAGTTGGAGTCCGTGTCTCTTCCCCGTTCCTCAGCAGGAGCAGCGAGTGATCCAAGTGCTGAGACGCCCTCAGACTCGGGGAAAGCCTACCAGGCAGGTGAGCGAGGGAAGACCCCGTTTACTATGCCTAAGTATGATCTTTCCCCACCTAGCGGTACTGGCAGTACTGGGGCACGGCTTAAAGTCCGTCTGGCTCGGCTGCAACTGGAAGCTCATGAGCGGGAGATGCAAGCCCAGCTCCAGCTTAAGCTGGAAATAAGAAAAGCTGAAATTCAGGCTGAGACGGCAGTGAGGCTGAGACAGCTCGAGCTTGAGGCTTCTGAAACAGGGCGGAGTGCTCATAGAGGCTTAGCTATGTCGCCACCTTCCACCACCTCCACCAGTTCACCTAAAGTGGTGTTTGACATTAGTAAGCATGTGGCTTTAGTACCTGTATTTCGGGATAGTGAAGTTGACTCCTATTTCAATGTGTTTGAGAGAATAGCTGCTGCTTTACAATGGCCACCTGAAATATGGACGCTTCTACTTCAGTGTAAAATGCATGGTAAAGCACAGGATGCTATGGGCGCACTCCCTGTTGAAGATAGTTTAAATTATGCAACTGTTAAGACGGCTATCCTACGAGCATACGAACTTGTCCCCGAAGCATACCGACAGAAGTTCCGAGGTCACAAGAAAACTTCTGCTCAGACCTATGTTGAGTTTGCCCGTGAGAAGGGAACGCTATTTGATAAATGGTGTGCAACATGTAAAGTTAGTGATTTCAATGCGTTGAGAGAGCTGATCTTGGTAGAGGACTTTAAGCGGTGTTTGTCTGAGCATATTGTTGTGTACCTGAATGAGCAGAAAGCAGGAGTACTTTCTGCTGCCGCTGTACTGGCTGATGAGTACGTGTTAACTCATAAATTTGCTTTTTCTGCTGTGTCACACTCCCCTCCTCCTAGATCATCTAACCCACGTGGGTCGCAAGAGGAAAGGGAATGTTATTACTGCCACCAAGTTGGCCATGTCATTGCAAATTGCTCGACACTAGAACGTAGAGAACAGCCCTCACGCTCCTTTCAAGCAAAAGGGGTAGGACTGATTAAAGCAGATCATGGGGTGAACACTAACTCATCTGATCAGAAAATTGATGACTGTTTTAAGCCATTCGTATTTGATGCATTTGTGTCACTGTCTGGTGAGGCAGCTGATAGACACTCCATACGGATCTTGCGAGATACTGCTTGCGCTCAATCTGTTATTCTGGCATCAGCGCTTCCTTTTTCTGATAACTCTGCTTGCCATTACCAATCAGTTCTTAGAGGGGTTGAAATGTGTTGCGTACCACGGCCAGTGCACCGCATCCATATTCAGTCCACTCTCGTTACTGGATTCTTCCCAGTAGCAGTTTGTACTGAACTGCCAATCCCCGGTATCGTACTCCTGATGGGGAACGATATCGCAGGAGGTAAGGTAACTCCCACGCTAGAAGTTCTAGATCAACCCCAGCGTGATGGGAACCAATCATCAGATCAGACACCTCCGAATGTATTTCCAGCCTGCGCTGTAACTCGTGCTCGCTCCCATGAGATTAGCCCAGATGATCGTGAAGTTTCGTTGTCTGACAGTTTATTCATGTCAGTTCTCTCAGGTGACAAAGAGGAGAAAGGGGCTGAGAGTTTCTTATTGCCTGTTCAGGGGGAGCCTCCTGCTCCTGCCTTAGTAGCTGAACCGTCGGATATTAAAGTTGCTGCTCTCATTGTGACAGAACCTGTGGGTGCGCTCTACGGAGATGACCCACCGTTGCGCGTTCCTACACATCAGCCGGTCCGACTTCCAAATTCGGAGATGCTTGCAAACCTGTCAAGCTGTTTTCAGCATTTAACTGCTGGACAGCAAAGTGATCTGGAGGTGCTGATTGGCCGGTACAAGACTTCAACCTCGACATCCAACATAAAAAGGGATCTGAAAATGGGGTCGCTGATGTTTTGTCTAGGCGCTAGAGATGTGTGTTAGCTATGTTTATGCATGAAACCTTAACGCCAAGCCGCAAGGGCTTGTAATTTAAGGGGGGGAGTGTTACGGCTGCCGTCTAATGTGCATTTGAAGTTCCATGATTCTGTATGCAAATCCAGCTGGGGGTTTTCCTTTCCGATGATTGGTCCCCTCCCTACTTCCTGGATCCCATCGAAGCTACCAAGCACGAGTCTTCAATCAAGCCAGCTGCATAAATAGCGTGTGTGTCCACAGTTCGGGCGGCTGTGAACCAGTGATCAGTCCGCCTCTTTGTTGCTGCCTACCATTTGTGGTGGCTTAGGAAATGGGAGTTTTGATGTCGTTGTATTGCCTGGCTGTGAATTGAGTGGTTTCAGCCAGTGCCTTTTGTTAACCCTGTGTAGTTTTCTTTTGTTGTAATTCTGTGTGCATGTGCACTCTTTTCACTTGATTAAATCCCCGAATTTGACCTGAATCTGTCCATGGTTTCCCATCCTTTTCATTTAACATCCCAATCACGTGTTGCGGCTCTTAAAACTAGCCGGGTCGTAACACTAGGCAAGGCTGCGTTCTTTCGCCACTATTGTTCATTTTATCTTTGGAACCTCAGCCTCTCAGCCTCCCTGGTAAAGTCTACTCCAAGGTGCTGGAAAGGAGGTTTCGGCCGATCGTCGAACCTCAGATTGAAGAGGAACAATGCGGTTTTCGCCCCGGACGTGGAACTACGGACCAGCTCTTCACTCTCGCAAGGATCCTGGAGGGGGCCTGGGAGTATGCCCATCCGGTCTACATGTGTTTTGTGGATCTTGAGAAGGCGTATGACCGGGTCCCCCGGGAGAAACTGTGGGAGGTGCTGCGGGAGTATGGGGTAAGGGGGTCTATCCTCAGGGCCATCCAATCTTTGTACTCCCAAAGCGAGAGCTGTGTTCGTGTTCTCGGCAGCCAGTCAGTTTCGTTCTCAGTGGGTGCTGGTCTCCGCCAGGGCTGCGCCTTGTCACCAATCCTGTTTGTGATATACGTGGACAGGATATCGAGGCGTAGTCGTGGTGGGGAGGGGTTGCAGTTCGGTGGTCTGAGGATCTCGTCACTGCTTTTTGCAGATGATGTGGTCCTCATTGGATCATCGGCCTGTGACCTTCAGCACTCACTGGATCGGCTGGCGGCCGAGTGTGAAGCGGCTGGGATGAGGATCAGCACCGCTAAATCTGAGGCCATGACTCTTAGCAGGAAACCGGTGGATTGCTTACTCCGGGTAGGAAATGAGTCCTTAGCCCAAGTGAAGGAGTTCAAGTACCTCGGGTCTTGTTCGCGAGTGAGGGTACTATGGAGCGTGAGATTGGCCAGAGAATCGGAGCAGCGGGGGCGGTATTGCGTTTCGCTTTACCGCACCGTTGTAACGAAAAGAGAGCTGAGCCGCAAGGCAAAGCTCTCGATCTACCGGTCGATCTTCGTTCCTATCCTCACCTATGGTCATGAGGGCTGGGTGATGACCGAAAGGACGAGATCGCGGGTACAAGCGGCCGAGATGAGTTTTCTCAGAAGGGTGGCTGGCGTCTCCCTTAGGGATAGGGTGAGAAGCTCAGCCATCCGTGAGGAACTCGGATTAGAGCCGCTGCTCCTTTACTTAGAAAGGAGTCAGCTGAGGTGGTTCGGGCATCTGGTAAGGATGCCCACTGGGCGCCTTCCTTGGGAGGTGTTTCAGGCACGTCCAGTGGGGAGGAGACCTCGGGGAAGACCCAGGACTAGGTGGAGAGATTATATCTCAACACTGGCCTGGGAACGCCTCGGGATCCCCCCGTCAGAGCTGGTCAATGTGGCCCGGGAAAGGGAAGTCTGGGGCCCCCTGCTTGAGCTGCTCCCCCCGCGACCCGACCCCGGATAAGCGGATGACGATGAGGATGAGGATGAGGATCTTTGGAACCTTTGGCCCAGAGGGTTCGTCAGTCATCCCACACGCCTATTACGGTTCATGGAACAGACCAGTTCATCTCTCTTTATTGTGATGATATATTACTCTATCTTGGAGATGCAATTAAGTCTACACCACATATTCTGTCTATTTTTGATAAATTTGGGAGTATATCTGGGTATAAAATAAACTGGTCCAAGTCGGCTCTTCTTCCTCTTAATGATTCTATGCGACAAGCGTCTTTACCAATCGATATTCCAGTGGTTGACCAGTTTAAATACTTAGGTTTATCCATTTTTGCCTCAATACAAACCTCTTACAAAGTCTCTTTTAACTACAACTTGACCCTCAGGCAGGTGGAAGCTGACTTGGAGCGTTGGTCATCCATCCCCAATTCATTTCGAGCGAGAGCTTCTATTATCAAAATGAACATCCTACCGCGGGTTAACTACTGTAGTACAATGCTGCCCTTAGCACCCCTGTTGGACACTGGGAGAAACTGCATAAATTTGTCTCTAGACATGTCTGGAAAGGGGACGCCCACGGGTCTTGGGTTGCCAAATTTCCAATTTTATTTTTGGTCCTCAACACTCCGTCCTGTACATACCTGGTTAAATCCGTCGGCACAGGTAGCCTGGTGTTCCTTAGAAGAAAATCTTGTTAAACCACATAGGCTTCAGGACTTAATTTACTCTAACATCCCTATCAAAACCTGCAAATCCAAATTTGGCTCTTTAATATCGCATTTGGTCGCCACATGGAGAACAGTGGAATCACACTCCAGCACTCACTTAAAATTCCATCCTCACCTTCCTTTATTTAATAATTTTTCCCTTTGCTTGGGTGGTCACCCGATTTCGTTCCCTCAATGGAGTGATAAGGGGATCAATACCCTTTCAGACATCACATCAGAAAATACTCTCAGATCCTTTCAAGACCTGAAATCTCATTTCAACCTACCGGGCACTTCTTTTTTCTTTTACCTACAACTCTGCAGTGCCTTACGGGCATACAGAGTTCCCTGGGGGGGAAACTTCGAACCTCATCCAATCCATAAAATATGTGGAAATCTTTCTACCCAAGGCTTGGTGTCCGCCCTTTACACGTTCCTTTCTAAACACGCAGAAACAACTCTGCAGTTGGATAGTCGCTGGAGCCATGATCTCGCAATGGCACCTTCCACAATCAATTGGTCCATAGTCTGTTCAAAGATTGACCTAGCATCTCGTAATCCAAACCATCAGATGATTCATTATAACTTTGCACACAGACTCTACTGCACTCCGAATATTTTTTTTTGATGAAATTAAATCCATCTCCTGTCAGCTATACTCTTTAGAAACCACAGGAACCTTTGTTCACGTGGTCTGGGATTGCCCTGGTGTGAGAGACTTTTGGAGTATGGTGTCCAACAGAATGTCTAAAGTGCTTGAGCGTACCATCCCCTGCTCCCCAACTGTCCTATTGCGGAACGATTTCACTGGTCTGGATCTTTCTTTGATGCACCAACGCTGGTTTCTAGTAGGCCTTACTGCTGCCAAAAAGCTTGTAGCACAGAGATGGAAAGCACCTCATGCTTTATCTTATCAACACTGGGTGAACACAGTTATAGTTAAGAGGCATCTGTGGCCAGCATGCATGGCGTGCAAGCTAAAAACATAAACTTGTGGTCATCCTTTATCGTTAGTATGTTGGGGGAGTAGCCATGATTTGTTTTCCTTCTTCTACTTCTTTTACATCTGTTATCCTAAATTTCTGACTCAGTCTTAACAACTCTACTGAGCTGTTCAGATGACTGATTTTTTCTAGGTGGGGGGGCACGACCTGTTTGTGTGTGTGTGTGTGTGTGTGTGTGTTGATGAATGTTGTGTGTTCTCATTTGTGTATGTGTAACTGTTTGTCAAATGTTGTCTTATTTGCGTTGATGCCTTATTGGTGTATGTTGTCTTATTTGTGTTTAGGTCAAATGTAGTATGTTGTCTTATTTGTGCATATGTCTAATTGTTTTCTACGTCGGTTTGTTTTATAAATCATAAAATAAAAAATTGATCGCAAAAAAAAGAAAACACAAGTAGGAAAGCTGAGACATAAATAAAGAAAAAATAAATATAATAATAATAATAGTAATAATAATAAAAAGTAAGTGTATAAGAGGAACACAAGTAGGAGAGCAGGGAACTAAATGCAAAACTAAATATGTAAAATGTAAACAGTTTATCCAGATGTCGACTGGTATAAAGTGGCAAGTTATAAAGTGGCAAGTTATAAAGTGTCATGGTGTTGGGCTTAGTTGCTTAGGAGTTCAGTAGTCTTATGGCCCGAGACCGGATGCTGCGGTAGCGTCTACCAGACAGGAGCAGCTGCAACAGTTTGTTACTGCGGTGATGAGGGACTTTAATAATCCGGTTAGTCTTCTTCCTGCAGAGTGTAGAGGTCCTTGTCATGGGTAGATGTGTTGGAGCGTCTCAAACTAGTTGGAAATCACTCAGGAGCCGACGAGAAGTGTGGAAAAAGATGGGATCTTTTATTTCCCAATTTAATGCCCATAAGGCAATAAAAATAAAACAAAAATCAACAAAAAGAAAAATACTTTTCACCAAACAAACTGAATGGGATAGAGAGTCACAAAAACATCAATTCAAACTTAAGCATACTGGACCTTTAAACAAGTCACTTGAGAGCAAGATATACAACCGTCACTTGAGTGCAATAATCAGACGTATGTCCTTCCACGATCAGCTCTCCCGAACCACTGACGAGCGTCAGCCTAAATAGGCCACTTCCTCTCCTACTAATTGGCACATACCAATATACAGAGAGACAGGGGTGTTACAAGTTAAATAACCTAAACCGCTTTGAACAGCTACAATTCTCCCCTCTATAAGCTAGAAACCTAAGCACGGTAAACCGTGTACTAATGCTAGATTTTGGCTTAGCCAAAATATACAAAAACTGCAATAAACATAATTACAAAAACTCGGGGTCACTTCCGGTTTACCCGGGAGTTATGCCGTTAATTTAAACCCTGTGGACGCGGCACACATTCCCTAGTCTGGCTGAACGGAAGTGGACAGCGTCTATTGCCTAGCGTCGGATATGGCCGCGACTCCTCCCCTTCCGGTTGCTGGCGTTCCCGTATTGTGCTCCCCCTCAAACTCTGAAACTAGGCAGTATGGCGAGTTTTGAAGAGGACTTTGACGGCGCTGTAAAGTTGGCATGTTTGGCTCTTACCGTCAAATTGCAAAGAACTGCAAAAGATTTGCTTACAGCATTTGCTGAGGAAGAAAGATGTTCTATTTTGCATGGACACCGCTGCTGCTTCCCGGGCTTAGCCCCGCCCTAGACGATTGTGATTGGTTTAAAGAAATAAAAACAGGCCCGCCGAGTTTCCCCACGGATAGACGGCTCGAGGTAGCGTGGCTCCAGACCATTCTACTTGCTGTAGTTTGGTCTGGCTTTGCGAGACTACACATTCCCTAATACAAACCCTAATACATTTACGCTGTGTTAACATGTAACTTTTAAACTAAATAAACAAACATGGAATTTTACAACGACATACTTGTTTGAATGGTTATTGCAACAGAACAGGTGACGTTAATGGTAAATGGTATTAAACAGAACGTTGTAATGATGGTACTTGCAAGATTGTATTAAACTGCCATGAGCGCATGATAACTGACATGGTTGATAAATGATTTTAAAACAGTATGAAGGTAACGGAATACATAGTCAAACAAGACAAACACACACAGGCAACATTGACGGAAGCTATGCGCCCCGTCACAGTCCTCCATAGATGGCAGCTCTGTCCTGGTAATGTGATGGGCAGCTTTCACCACCCTCTGTAATTTCTTACAGTTGAGGGCGGAGCAACTGCCGTACCAGGCGGTGATGCTGCCGGTCAGGATACTCTCTATGATGCACCTGTAGAAGTTGCAGAGTATCCTGGAGTCCATGTTGAACTGCCGCAGCCTGCGGAGGAAGAAGAGCCGCTGTCTTGCCGTCTTTGTGATGGCGTCGGTGTGGTGAGTCCAGGTCAGGTCCTCGCAGATGTGGACCCCGAGGTACTTGAGACTGCTGACCCTCTACTGTCGTCCCGTTGATGGTGATGGGGGCGTGCTCGGCTCCCTGTCGCTTCCTGTAGTCCACATCAGCCCCTTAGTTTTGCTGAGGTTGAGCTGGAGGTTGTTGTCCTGGCACCAAGATGTCAGGGCTCTCACCTCCTCTCTGTACGCCGTCACGTCGCCGTTGGTCATCAGGCCGATGACGGTCGTGTCGTCAGCAAACTTGACAATGGTGTTGGAGCTGTGTGTGGCCACGCAGTCATGTGTGAACAGGGCAGGTTGGAACAGGGAGTAGAGGAGAGGGCTGAGCACGCAGCCCTGTGGTGTGCCGGTGTTGAGAGTCAGGGTGGATGATGTGGCGTTTCCTATCCGCACTGCCTGGGGTCTGCCCGTCAGGAAGCTCAGGATCCAGTCACAAAGGGCGGTGTTGAGCCCGAGGTCCCTGAGCTTCACAGCGAGCTTGGAGGGCACAATGGTATTGAATGCTGAACTATAGTCAATGAACAGCATTCTCACATATGTGTTCCTCTGGTCCAGGTGGGGCAGTGTGGAGGGTGAGGGCGATGGCGTCGTCTGTGCTGCAGGGGGTCCAGTGAGTCAGGGAGGGAGGAGGTGATGAATGATTTGACTAACCGCTCGAAGCAATTCATGACGAAGGAGGTGAGTGCTACTGGGCGGTAGTCGTTGAGGCAGGACTCTTTTGACATCATTCCCACTTGGGGATGGGAATGATGGTGGACTTTTTGAGACATGTGGGGACCACAGACTGGAGCAGTGACTTGTTGAAAATGTCTGTAAACACACCTGCCAGCTGATCTGCACACACCCTGAGGGACCGGCCAGGGATGCCATCAGGACCAGGGGCCTTGTGTGGATTCATCCTTTTGAAGGATTTGCATACATCTGCTCCTGTTATTACTAGTGTGCAGGGTTCCTGGTCCATCTGTACTTCCTGAGCCAGAGAAGTAGCTCTCAAAACGTGCAAAGTATGTGTTAAGATCATCTTGAAGAGATGGAGACACCTCCTCAGTCACACTCCTTGTCCCTTGACAGTCTGTTATTGCTCTGAGTCCGGTCCAAATGTGTCTTGAGTTGGAGCCATCAAAGTTGGACTCCATTCTGTCCTTGTATTGTCTCTTAGCACCGTTAATAGCTCTCCGGAGCGCATACCTGGACTTGCTGTACTCCTCCAAATCACCTGAGTTGTAGGCGGCAGTCCGTGCCGTAAGTTTCGCTCAAACTTCTCCATTAACCCAGGGCTTCTGATTGGGTAATGTCCGTACAATAATCCGCCGCACGACGTCATCAATGCATTTGCCGATGTAGCAAATCACAGAGTCTGTGTGTGTGTTTAAATGATCGTCCTTAAACACATCCCACTCTGTAGTGCTAAAACAGTCCCGTAATGCAGAGTCTGATTGGTCGGACAAATGCTGAATGGTCCCCGTCACCGGCCTGTCCCGTTTGAGTCTCTGCCTATAGGAAGGCAGAAGCAGTACTGAGCTGTGGTCTGATTTGCCGAATGGGGGTCGTAGGAGTGCCTTATATCGGTCGCGGAAGGGAGAGTAAATATGGTCGAGCGTGTTTCCCCCTCGCGTAGGAAAGCTGATATGCTGGCGGTATCTCGGCAGGACTTTCCTCAAGTTAGCTTTATTTAAATCACCAGCCACGATGAAAGCAGCCTCGGGCCATGAGGTCTCCGTCCTGTCGATGACTCGATACAGCTCGTCCAGCGCTTGGTTGGAGTCAGCGTCCGGTGGGATATACACCGCTGTGAGCACAACCGATGTAAACTCATAATAAGGCCGGCATCCGATCATGAGGTGCTCTAAGTTGGGAGAACAGTCCGATGAAAGTACCTCCACGTCTGAACACCACTTGTTATTAACCATGAAGCAGACACCTCCCCCCTTGCTTTACCCCGATGTTATTGTCCTGTCCTGGCGGCGAATGGAGAATCCATGTTGAACAATGGCGTAGTGTGGGGCCGAAGGGTCGAGCCAAGTCTCTGTGAAAACCATTACAAACATTACAGTTCTTAATGTCCCGTTGAAACGCCATCCTGCTCCGGAGTTCATCCAGCTTGTTGTCCAGTGACTGGACGTTCGCCAGTAGTATACTGGGGAGAGGAGGCCAGTTCTCGCGTTTCCTCAGCCTGACCAGGACTCCAGCCCGGGACCCTCGCTTCCTCCGTCTCCTGAATTGTCCATCAGGTAATAAAGGTAGATCGCCATTGTTTGAGGGTGGTGGTGAAAAAGTGTTATCCGTCGACGATTTGATGCGCAGAAGTTGTTCTCTATCATATCGTATGATAGGGCTCGCTTTGGCCGTTCACCTGTTACCAAAAGTAAGGCGTAAATATAAAAATAAACTAGTAAAATAAAGTAACACAAGAAAAAGTTGAGGAGGAGCTTGAGACACGGCCGCCCTCTGCGGTGCCATGATATCCAAGAGGACTCAGGGTCAGCACAGTGAGTCTATGTAACGGATCTAGGCACAACCCAATTGCAGACACAGAAAACAAGGTAAGTGAAAGCAACTAGAAAATTAGTGCTGGAGTGTAAAGTCAGGTTGAAAATATGGTTTAGTAAAGCCACATAGGAAGTAAAGCAATATTGAATGGCTCAAATCAAGTGAAAAGATCTGAACAGAGTTGAAAAGTCTAAATAGAGTTAACGATGTAATAATGCACACCATATAAAACACATAAAAATGGTTGGACACAAATAAAGTGAAGAGTTAAACAAATAGATAAAGTGATCAAGTTTGAAAACATTTGAGATAGAATATAGAATAGCTGAGCTGTTCTGATAAAGTTTGTGTGTGTGTGTGTGTGTGTGTGTGTGTGTGTGTGTGTGTGTGTGTGTGTGTGTGTGTGTGTGTGTGTGTGTGTGTGTGTGTGTGTGTGTGTGTGTGTGTGTGATAGTAACAACTTGGAAAAGTATGTTAGGCTTATACCGTTGAACTCTGTTGAGATTCACATTGTGTTTCTAGGTTAAATATTGACGTTGTTATGCTCCGCAATGTCCTCAATGGTTAGTTTTTGTAGAGCGTCATCTGAATTTCCCCACGCTCTAGCCTCAACGTCAATGAGACCAACTGAAAATATACGGAGCCGGCATGAAATGAAACTGTTAAACTGTTGATTCTGAAAATAGTATAAATGATATCGAAGATCTGTTTAGCTATATTTGAAGATGCAAGTGTGTTGATTTGTTAATTGTTTGAACAAAGGTCAATGGTTAAAACCATTTAACAAGTTTCAAAGTCTTAAGTGGTTGAAGTGTCAGAGAATGGGCGGACGGCTTTGCCTTCTTCCCATTGACTTCCATTATACACAATACGATTAAAATATCTTAAAAATATAAAAATATAAGAATACAATTAATGGTAGCGTGGGATTCCAGGCTAATATCAACATTTTGAAAGTGGAATGAAGTCTCTTTGTGAAAAATTGTTTTAGGAATAGGTCCCAACGTTTCTAATAAGAAAGAAAGAAAGAAAGAAAGAAAGAAAGAAAGAAAGAGAGCAATAGTTGAGCGCTGCTTACAGTACTCACCTAGAATGTTTGATTGTAACAAGACTAGGGCTGGGCGATAAAACGATAACGATATGTTTCGCGATAGATACGTAATCAATATCAATAGAAAATGTGTTCGATAGAACGTTTCGATATTATTTTTTATTATTTTTATTCCTCGTTGTAAGAAACCGGAGCAAAAAGTCTACTTCTCCCATAAAGACTCGATCGCCGATAAGTATGAACAGGATTTATTTAGATAACGACATGGGAATATTTTGCATGGTAAATCTTTGGCATGAGCCCCGTCACTGATCCAGGATGACGTGCGGACTCGGCGTATCCTGCCAGGACTAGCAGGGGCAGAGCCTTCCCCAAAAGAGGGGGCCTACGCCGGAAATAGGTGATAACTCGGCATGTCCTGCCGGGACTGGCAGGGGTGGAGCCAACCCCAAAAATAGAATAGCGAAAGGGGGTAATGAGACCATACATACCCGCCGTAGAAGAAGTGGACAAGGATCTATACTGCTCCTGGAAGATAAAAGGCATACCCAATATACGACATATTAAGAGTCAATCATATATCCCGTAAAACAATAAGCTTAAAAACCGTCTGCGAGATCGATGAATCACGTAAAAGCAATTGAGCTTAAAAATACTATCAGCGAGATCAATTGAAATTTAGAGCAATCTGCAGCTGTTACGCAGCGAGCCACGAGTGCTTTCGTGCTGTACCAACTGCCGTGGCCGATTCACTCTCCGGGGTCGCTGCGTGACCTGAGTGCTTTCGCGTTGACCACCGATGTGGTCAACGAACTCACGAGTGCCCTTGATGTGCCACCGACGTGGTCACGCACTCACCGGTGTTGCTGCAGCAAATATTGTGTACTTCCGTGTTGAACACCGACGTGGTCAACGAAATCACGAGTGCCCTTGATGTGCCACCGACATGGTCACGCACTCACCGGTGTTGCTGCAGCAAATATTCTGTACTTCCGTGTTAAACACCGACGTGGTCAATGTACTCTGAGTGCCCTGCACTTGAGCGTTTGATATTATGCCACCGGCATGGTAATTAAATTTGCATGTGCCTGAGTTGTGCCCACCGACGTGGTCAACGCACTACCAGGGTTGCTGCAGCGAACGTGGAGTTCTGTGTTGTATCGCACCGACGTGCGCAACAAACTCACGAGTGCTTGAGTTGTTCCCACCGACGTGGGCAACGCACTCATCGGGGGTTGCTGCAGCGAACGTAGAGTTCTGATTTGTACCGCACCGACGTGCGCAACGAACTCACGAGTGCTTGAGTTGTTCCCACCGACGTGGGCAACGCACTCACCGGGGTTACTGCAGTCAAACCATGAGTACTAGATAACGTGCCACCGACGTGGTCATACTCACGAGTGCCCGAGTTGTTCCCACCGACGTGGGCAACGCACTCACGGGGTTGCCGCTGCAACCTTGAGTTTTATTTTCCTATGTTACGCCACTGACGTGACAGCGAACTCAAGAGTGTTTTCTAGATGATCCACCAACGTGGTCACACTTGCCGGGGTTGCTGCAGGTTAACCTGAGTTATGAAACCGAATTTTGCTTTATGAATTTAGTACCTGATAACCACCACCGCCAGTAGTGGCAAATAGTGTTGCTTTTGGCAACGAAAATTATGACTAAGTGTCGTCATCAACAAACCTTTATCGCTTGAGAAAAACGAGACTGGACGCAACGTGGATGCTGGGCGTGTGACAATAACTATGATTAAATACATAGTGCAATATAGTTGGCGAATAAAACAAGACTAAAAAGTGTTTTACGAAAATAAGACTGCTAAAATGTCTCTTCATTTTCGTTGACCTAAACTAGGCGATAAAGACTTATAATGTTATTTTGTTCAACTGGAACTTCAACTGTTCCAGACATAACATCAATTTTCAACCGTTTACCTTATTTAACAAAACTACACCCTTGTAACTTCAATAATATCTAAATGGAATTACGATAACACTGGAAAGAGTATGAATGTGACTAAAACTAATAAAAACTAAAATGACAGCTTGACACAAGACTAGACTAACACTAGAAAGGAAACAGGCCGCCAAAAACAGCTATGGTTGCAAACGTGTAAAACGTGTAAAACTTACTAACGTCTTAACCGACGTTAGAGAGCATCGTGTGCGCTTGAAGAAAGAACCTTAAATTCGACCGGATGTAGGACGTTCAGAGTGCCTGAGTTGTGCCCCAGTTGTGCGTTGACGTGGTCAACGCACTCACCGGGGTTACTGCAGTCAACCATGAGTATTAGATAACGTGCCACTGACGTGGTCATAGTCACGAGTGCCCGAGTTGTTACCGCTGCGCTGTGGTCGACGCACTCACCGGGGTCGCCGCTGCGAACCTTGAGTTTTATTTTTTGATATGCCAACGACGTGACACCGAACTCAAGAGTGTTTTCTAGATGATCCACCGACGTGGTCACACTTGCCGGGGTTGCTGCAGGTTAACCTTGAGTTATATAGCCAAATTTTGCTTTATGAGTTTAGTACCTGATAACCACCACCACCAGTAGTTGCAAATAGTGGTGCTTTTGACACCGGAAATTATGACTAAATGTTGTCATCAACAAACCTTTATCGCGTGAGGAAAACAATGCTGGTCATATGAAAATGACTATAATTAAATACGTAGTGTAACGTTGTTGGCGAATAAAAAACGAGACTGAAAGTGTTTTACAAAATAAGACTGCTAAAATGTCTTCATTTACGTTGACCTAAACTAGGCGATAAACTGTAATAACGTTATATTGTCCAACTGGAACTTCAACTGTTTGAGACATAACTACATCAATTTTCGACCGTTTACCTTATTTAACAAATCTACGCACTTGTATCTTCGATAATATCTAAACGGAATTTCGATATCACTGGAAAGAGTATGAACGTGACTAAAACTAATAAAACAAAAATGACACCTTGACAATAAAAACTAGAATGGAAACAGGCCGCCGAAAACAGCTGTAGTAGCAAACATGTTAAACCTGCCTTAACCAACGTTAGAGAGCATCGTGTGCGCTTCAAGGAAGAACCATGAATTTGACCGGATGTAGGATTCGTGAGCTGTGGAAGACCGCCTTCCCAGCCGTTTGATAGACGCGACCGGCAACCCTTATTCAGCGGCAATCGCTTTTAGACCATTTTAAGAAGATGGAAAAATGCCTTGCAAGCGAAGGTGACATCAGCGAAAGCCAGGCCCCGTGTAGGGGGAAAAGTCTGAGTAAGAGACGTGTACGCATGGGCGCATAAACGCAAGAACGCATGAACCCGAGAACGCATGAACCCGAGAACGCATGAACCCGAGAACGTATGAACCCGAGAACGCATGAACCCGAGAACGCATGAACCCAAGAACGCATGAACGCAAAAACGCATGAACGCAAAAACGCATGAACCCAAAAACGCATGAACCCAAGAACCCAAGTACGCATGAACCCATGAACGCATGAACCCGTAGAACGCATGAACCCGTAGAACGGTGTGAGAAACACTGACTCGAGTAATATGTTAAAAAAAAAAAGATCTGTTTACTGTAAATGGATAAAGGTCAACAGATGCGCAATGCAGGGCTCTCCATTTTTGAATATATCTATTAATATGTGACTGCATACAAATTTGTCCACAGACATGGTGACTAATGTATGATAGTAGGCATTATTGGCCCTTAACACTAATATTCGGAAACAACACTGCCTCAAAAGGATATTGGCCTAAGCAACACCAGTAGAGGCATATACTTTTCCCTGAACTTTTAAACGTTGCAAACGTGCAAAACATATATTATATTTATGTGGCATTCAGTCCAATGCTTAAAAATATATCTGTGGCATTCAGTAGGCCAATGCTGTGGTAAAGTGTGCAAAGTATGAGTATGAGTATTTGATGGAGTATGAGTAAGTGTTTCCTTCTGTTACATAGATAGAACTTTATCAATCCCCTGCAGGAGAAATGTGTTAATGTTTGTCCCTATCAAACAATAATGCTAAAAAACAAAAAAACACAAAACATGACGGTAACTCTAAAGTCAAACCGTCCAATCTGAAGGCTTTACTTAACCACTCCCCCTACTCACTTCCACCAATGCAAAGCGAACAGAACTGAGTAGGGGAGGACATAGCCCAACTAGTTTGTGACAGACCCAGAGGAAAGCAACGCAAATTAAATGTGAACATGTATTGAGGCTTTAATAAAATCCCGGACGATTTAGAAATTTCACCCGGACGCATTTGATTCCTACCCTTCCACTGTTAAATAGCGGCGCAAGTTGTGTGGCGTGTGAGCGTGTGCATGGGTTGAATTGCGTGCGTCTCACGGAGAGCCCTTCGCAATGTTCAGCTGTCAGAAATGTGTTGTGATCACTTGTATTCCTCATAGCTCTCACCCTGCGTTCACACCAAAAGATGCAAAAAGTTGACGTGCGTCACAATCCCATTCAAAGTGAATGTAGAGACGCGTTGCTGCTTTGCTGGCGCAGCATTTGCTGCCGAGAAAACCGGCAGCAAAATTTGATTTGCGGCGCGTCAAAATCTGATTTGCAGCGCGGCATGCCCGTGCCCGCTGCCGGGCACGGGCGGCGGGCGCGTTCACGTATTTTGCGGCGCGTCAAATGCTGCTCGAGTTGAAATATTTCAACTTTTCGGCAGCAAACGCGTGATGACAGCCAATCAGCGTTCAACAGCGTTGCCACGGAGGCGTTGCCACTGAGTGACATGCCGTAACAGCCAATCAGTGTTACTCCCTTGGAGTGACCTAGAGTTCACTACCGTTACATTTATTTAGTAACTCGAAAAACCCCACAAATCAGCATTCTGTAGTGTAGTTGTGTTTACAGTTAAACTAAACTATAGTAGTATGTGTATGTATAAGTATGCTAAGGGCTAGCATAACAACCCCAAACAAAACCCAGTTGGGTGCCAGGCAGCACCAGCCTTCCAGGCTCCGAATGGTCTCATGAACCCATAAACGACGGGCATTCCGACGTCTCTCCCTCTTCCACAACAGGTAAAGACGTGCAATGCTCGTAATGTCGGTTGTGAATTAATTCAAAAGCACCGCGAAACTTCCCGCGCTGCAAAACTGCGGCGCAGCAAAACGTTTGCAGCGCGTCAAAACCTTTGCTGCGCCGCAAAACTTTTGCTGCGCCGCAAAACTTGATTTGCCGCGCCGCAAAACCTCGGCGTCAACGCGTTCGGGCAGCAAATGCATCTTTTGGTTTGAACGCAGGGTCAGGCTGTCAGGAAATCAGCAGCCCGCGATCGCAGCTCCTTTGATGTGAACGCGCACAGAGCGCATAGTTCAGAGCCGGACAATGATGTCGTAGTAAAGCCCTCAGGTCTACTCTGCATGTATTAACTGTGGCTAAACATCAACTGCACTGAAGTCATCATAACTTCATAAGTTCTCATTTTCAAATGATTATGAATACTAGTATTGTTATTTGAAGCCGTGTCTGTCTTGACTGTGGGTGGTGTGTTCCTCTGTGTCTGCTAGTGTCAATAATACAGTAATATTTTTGTCGACATTATCAAACGGAAAAACTTTTATTATGAAGAGCACAGGGCAACGAAGCACGCTAGCCAATAAGAGGACCCTCCCACCGGCGGAAACCAGATATTGAGTGGTAAATTCGTTTCGCTCAGTAAGAACCAAAAAACGAATAAACTAACTGAAATTTTGATTTTCGTTTTCTTGTCAAAACGAAAAAACGGCTTGTTTTCTGGTTTCTGCTAGCGTCAATTATTCCCAGAAAACAGAGTAATAAGACGTACCTTGCTGGAGTGCCTCTACGTAGATGATTTCCCGGAAATGTGAACAAGTGAATCGCAAACGTTGTCCCGAGTGTTTAGCGCTCTGCACAGCCACCCCAGACTGTCAGCAGGGAATACGTCGAAATGCATGTACGTCATTATTTGAAACTTTGGTATGGTTAAACATGACTATCAATAATTATAACAACGTTTATAGGTCATAAAAGTCGAAAAAGCATAATAGTTAAGATAAAAAATAAAAAGTACATTTTTCTCCTGGTCCTTATTTTAAATAGGTCATACAAATTATCGATAATTATCGATATCGACCGATATGAAACACTCATATCGTGATACAGTTTTCAGCCATATCGCCCAGCCCTAAACCAGACAGGGATAACGTATGGCGATGCTAGGGCTAGGGGAACTGCAAGTGATCCAGGTGGGGGTGTGGGAAAATAGGTATAAAGAGAACAGGGGTTATGAGAACAAGTATTAGGAGAACGGGGATTAGGAGAATGGGGATAAGAATTGAGTTACAGGCAGGCAGACAAGTGACAAAGGCAGTGGCTGGCAAAAGTGACTGACGTATGAGCTAACAGTACAAACGCTTTTGTGGGGCGGATTGTGGGCAGGGTCCTTTAGCATGGCGAAGATGATTGCAGATGATGGCAGAGAAGCAGGGGAGAGAAATGCATGGACGGACACGCACAAACAATCTAGAAAAAAAATCACTGTGTTTTTGTCTGTGTGTGTGTGTATGTGCATGCTGTGTGTTTGTGTATTACATATCCCCTGAACAAGTCAATATCAAACCAGCAATTACGTTATTCACTCGAAAGAAGGGACTATTTCCTTAAGAACATTAATTGGAACTGGCATTCAATTTCACACTTGTAGTTTTGTTCAGGTAAATAAAGCTGCCATATGGGAATAACTAAAGCTCCACATCCAGGGCGGCAATCTCATGAACCACAATGTGGGGATTAGAAGTGGACATTTTGGCATTTTGGGAACATTATGTTCCCCAGTCTAAATATCAAAATATGACCGCGCTCAAATCAATAGCAGGTAGAAGATAACATTTAGGGCATTTAGCAGACGCTTTCATCCAAAGTTATTCAGAATAAGTACGTTTGTCAGAAGTCAGTGAAACAACAATATAACACTGTTGGTTACAGTAAGGATGTTCATGGAGCCAAGTGCCATGCACTAACAATCGCTAGGTTAACCCATTCCCTGTATTAAACAAAGATAGCTAGGATGGAGGTACTGTATGGGAATATTTATTGTACTATAGTATTATAACTAAGCATGACACACAATAAGTGTGTACATTAAGTGCCAGGACGTACAACATACAATAAGTGCGGAGGAGGGGGTTGCTATTCAGAGTCTAGGTGAACTCTGAACAAATGGTTGGCTATGCTATTTGTGTGGCTATACTACTAATGCCCCACACTCTGTTGAGTCCAAGTCAGTAGTCCTGGCCCCCAGTCCATTGGAGGCCCTCAGAGGAACTGAGTCCTGCCCCCCAGTCCACTGGAGGCCCTCAGAGGAACAAAGTCCTGGGCCCCAGTCCACTGGAGGCCCTCTGCATCATTGGCAGATAGTGATCTATATTTACAACCTGACAGTGAGAGAGGTAAGGGGAGTAGGGGAGGGGGAGCGGATGTTTTCAAATGTCACGTCCCGGGGAGATTGGCGAGGTGCTGATGGGGTAGAGTGAGCCGGATCGAGGGTCGCAACATTGCTGGCACTCAGCTAGGGCTCCCTGCTGTCACCCTAAAGTACTCTGGGACACATGGTGGAGTTGACACACACACACACACACACACACACAGACACACACATACACAGATACACACACAGATACACAACACACACATATATAGATACACACACACACACACACACACACACACACACACACACATAGATACACACAAAGACACACATGCATAGATACACACAGACACACACAAAGAAAGATACACAAACTCACACACACACACATACAAAGATACAAACACAACCACATATATACACACAAACAGACACACACACAAACAGACACACACACACAAATATATACACACACAAACACACACAGAGACATACACACACACACACACTGATACACAAACACACACACACACAAACACATACTGATACACACAGACAATAACTCCGCCATACAGACACACAGATACACACACATGCAAACAAACATACATACATATGATCCCAATGGCACATGGATTTGAAACATGCAGACAAGTAGAGACACAAATATATATAGAAACACTGATTGTCTTCCTCCACGCCCTCTGTCAAGATCATGCACAGATTCTCTCCTCTTCTATTAATTCTGCTCTCTCCTCTCACCCTCTTCCCTCCATATTTGAATAGCCGTACAGTCTAGGATCTGGTGGTGTGTGTGTGTGCGTGCGTGTGTATGTGTGAGTGTGTGTGTGTATATTTCTAGATGGGATTTAGAAAGGTTTTAGTGGTGGAACAGAAGCCTGGCCCTCATTGATATGCATGGAAACACGGTGAAGCTAAAGAGATAGGAGTGTGCTCCATAGTGTCCAACGGAAGGGCTAGTGTGTGTGTTCTCTTGTCCGCACTCTGTATTCCCTTCACATCCACAGATACTGATGAAAATCACACAAACACTCATAAAAACTCTAAGGTACAGTATGTCTAAAGGGATCCTGGTAAAACACATCTGCTTCTCATTACATTACTAGAGACGACTGGATATTGTCCTCTAAAGTGCGATAGTCTTTGTAGCAAGGTGCATACTGCACGCCACCGAGGTGCTTCTACTGGTCCAGACAGAAGGACGCAGGCTGGTGGGATTGACGGTGTACTGTTGGGATGAGTCGGTCGCGACCGATTCGTTCACAACGAACGAATCCCGAAGGTGAACGAAAATAACTGGTTCCCCAAAACAAGAGACTGGTTCTTTGGTTCTTTTTTTTTTAACATTAACAAAAATATGGTCACGTAAATAAAATATACAAACGAACAGAGCTTTGTCTCCCCGCGACCTTATATTGATTGAGTCTACAACGTTCTCAAAGGTTAAGCCAATGAGTGGTGTTGCCATGGCACCTGGGTAAACAAATGACAAGGTGGTACCGTCCGCCACACAAGTTAACTGATGATCGCTGTAGGCTTCAATATCATGCAAGCACTTCATACGTTTTCTTTTTATTTTGTTCTAAAACACAATTGCATGCTTTAATAAAGTATTGTTTTACCTACCATTATGAGTCTCGTTTGGTCTAATATTAATAAGCAGTGCTTAGAGCTACCTGGAACATGTCATTTAATTCTTACTGCACCGCTTTATGGATTAAGGATATTTATGAAAAAAAAGGCACGTATGTGCTTTATATATGCTTAATATTTACACTTAATTTGGGTAATTTCGCCAGAAAATTAGAAATTCAAAGTAGTAGGCTACATGCATGCATGTTGAACATTTATACTATTTATTCCAATGACCAACAATATCCCGTCACACTTGGTATGGGCCGAGTTGTTCGGCGACAAACGTAAAGGAGAAAGAGGGGGGGGGGGGGGGGGGGGGGGAGATTAGGCTATTCAAATACGGGATAGTTATTTAGGCCTACAGGATAAATATTTAAACGGGATGACAGCGGGGAATAAGTTAAAATAAGGGAGACATAGTCATCAATTGCGCCATTTTTTGTTTGGTGCAATTGATGTCTGCGAGCCAGGAGGATGTCTTGGTGGTAGCTATTACCGCACGTGAAATGGTCGAACTGCATTGTATAGGCCAATGCTACAGAATTTTGCTTTTTTTGTTTTTCCGAGCGCATCTTCATTGAAACTTATTTTCGTTTCTGTTTTATCCCACCTCGTTTCCACCGTGGGGTGCGGTTCCGATTCACTGTGGCTTGGCAGCTCAATTCCAGCTGGCGTTTCGAATTCGAAAATTCTGCCTACCATGAGTGCCACAACAAGCAAGCAACCACGTAAATCCTTCCACTATCAAAAATATTTTGCTTGAATTTGCGCGCTTTCTCTGTCTGACGTATCTTGGGTCATGCCATTCGACGTGGGGCCACTCATTTATCCCCCTACATTTCCAAAAATAGACTTGACCTCCATCTGTTTATTGGTTAAACGCATTTCCCAATCCCAGGAGTCTTTGCTCCATTCTACGTCAATTCAAGAACAAACAAAGAAATTAAACTGCAGTTCGTACTTTTTATTTATGACCTTGAAAGTTCTGTAATGCCTGAATAATGAAGAATTAAATGTAAAGTAAAAAAAAATTATAAATATAAAACCATGAATGACACATAGAGAGTAAGCAAGTGGTATAAATATTGGTGGGACGTTTGGTGATAATATATAGTATATCTTGTGGATTTTCACGGAGGGTAGAGCCTAGAAGTCGTTTAATTATGCTCAGGGCCGTCTCGCGGGGGGGGGCAGACACCTGTGAGAGTCCCTGTCAAATGACGTAATCTGACGTAACAAACAAATCAAACGAACAAATTATTATAGTGAACTGAACTGAAAGAACTGATTCCCGGAAAATAATAATTTTGCCCATCCCTAGTGTACTGTAAAGGTTTGGTCTTTCCTTTGTTGCAAACCTTCGGTTGCTATGGCGGCGCGCATAGAAGCGCCCTTGGAGCTCCTCCAGACGGTGCCTTCTCTAGTTTATTTATGTACAGTTTTATTTATGTCTTAGTTTTAGTTTTAGTATCGGTAGACAATTGCTTTGCATATACCTACAGCAGACACGACTTGCTAAGGATCGGTACACACAGCGAAAAGGCCGTCTCAGCTGAGTACCTAGGCGAACACGGAATACCCGAAGACATCGCCCGGACACCGGGTGACAGATGGTTTATGGTCCCGGATCTGAAGCGCAAGCAACGACGCAGGGATCGTAAGCAACGACGGGGCCGCAGGGGAGGACTGTTTGCGAGGATGAAGAGATGCCCGGACAAACCGGCATTGCCGAGTATTTTCCTCTCCAGCGTTAGATCAATCGCTAACAAGATGGACGAACTGAGACTGCGGGTTGCAACTAACAACATCGTGAAGGATAGCTGTGTGCTTAATTTCACGGAAACCTGGCTCCAGGTGTCCATTGCCGACTCTGCGGTAGCACTGGAGGGACGTACAGCTCACCGAGCTGATAGAACTAAGGCTAGTGGGAAACAACGCGGTGGCGGCTTACTCATTTTCACTAAAGATGGCTGGAGCTCCAACAATAGAACTGTGAGTAGCCACTGTTCCCCGGAGTTGGAATATATCACAGTTAAATGCCGGCCTATATACCTCCCGAGGGAATTCAATGCCGTGCTGATCACAGCTGTTTACATTCCTCCCGACGCTGATGTAAACATGGCACTAGCTCAACTACATGACGTCATCAGTAAACAACAGAGCATGGACCCTGAGGCAGTACACATCATCGCGGGGGGACTTTAATCACGCCAATCTAAAGGTAGTACCAACATTTAACTAGCCTACATAGCTAGACCGCTAGCTCACCTAGGCCAGTCAGACCATGTGTCCATCCTTCTGATTCCAGCGTACACCCCCATCAGGAAAAGTGCTCCCATCACCACTAGGACTGTCAAAACCTGGCATGCAGACTCCACGCCACTGCAGATCAGTCTCCATGACACCAGATGGGAGGAATACGAGCATGAGGACCTGGAAAGGTTCACATCAACGGTCCTCCAACACGTCAGGAACTGTGCAGACTCGTTCACCATGGACAAGCGTATCCGGGTTTACCCCAACACAAAGCCATGGATGAACAGAAAGGTGCTGCAGCTGCTCAGGGAGAGAGACTCCGCTTTCAGGTCAAAGGACAAGGCCCTCTATAACATCGCCATGGCCAACCTGGACCGAGGCATCAAAGAGGCCAAGGCGGAGTACAAGGGCAAGATCGAAGACTGCTTCCGGAGCAACGACTCGAGGCGGGTGTGGAAGGGGGTCCAGCACATGACCAACTTCAGAGCCAACAGGCTCTCCGCCGACGGGAATAACCCACAACTGGCGGAAGAGCTGAACTCCTTCCATGCACGGTTCGAGACGGGGCCGGGGGGGGAAGCGACATTACAACCCCCACACCCACCTGCCCCCAGCAGCCTCACCCTCACAGAACACGAGGTGTGATGCCCGCTGAAGGCGGTGAACCCCAGAAAAGCAGCAGGGCCGGGCGGCGTTCCGGGACGGGTGCTGAGGGACTGTGCTGACCAGCTGACCGGGGTCCTCACGAAGATCTTTAATCGGTCCCTGTCCCAGGCCATCGTCCCACCCTGCCTGGAAACCTCTACAATCATCCCGGTCCCAAATAAGCACTGTGAGCTGCCTCAACGACTACCGCCCGGTGGCACTCACACCCATCACCATGAAGTGCTTTGAGAAGCTAGTCCGTAGTCACATCATCTCATCCATGCCGCCCAGACTAGACCCACACCAGTTTGCCTACCGAGCCAACAGGTCCACAGAAGACGCCATCGCGACGGCTCTCCACTACACCCTGTCCCACCTGGAGGAGAGGAGTAGCTACGTCAGAATGCTCTTCGTGGATTTCAGCTCGGCGTTCAACACCATACTTCCGGACAGGCTGGTGTTTAAACTGACAAACCTGGAACTACCACAGCTGCACCTGGATTAAGGACTTCATGTCTGACCGCCCCCAGAGGGTGCGGGTAGGCTCCCACTCCTCCACAGCCCTCAGACTCAGGTCTACTGCTCTACTCCCTCTATGCACACGACTTTATACCCGTTCACCCCAGCAATGACATCATAAGGTATGCGGACGACCCCACCGTGGTGGGCCGCATCTTAGGGGGAGACAAGACTGCATTCCGGGACGAGGTGGAGCAGCTGAGCAAGCAGTGCAAGGCTAATAACCTGCTGTTGAAGCAGCTCAAAACCCGACTTCATCATCGACTTCAGGAGGAAGAAGACTGCGATCCAGCCCCTGCTCATCGACGGTGGCTGCGTGGAGAGGGTCGCAGCCTTCTGCTTCCTGGGGGTGCACATCCAGGAGGACCTGTCCTGGAGGACCAACACCACAGCCATCATTAAGAAGGCACAACAGCGACTCTATTTCCTGAGAGTCCTCAGGAACTACCATCTTAGGGAGGAGTTGCTTGTGACCTTCTACCACTGTTCAGTGGAGAGCATCATCACCTACTGTATCTGCTTGTGGTTCTCCAGTTGCACAGCTGCAGAGAGGAAGGTCCTACAGCGGGTTGTTAACTCGGCCCAGAAGATCATCGGCTGCCGTCTCCCCTCTCGGGAGGAACTGTACAACACCCGCTGCCTCAAGAAGGCTACCAAGAGCTCCAGGGATCCAACCCACCCGGGTAACGAACACTTTTTGCTGCTGCGCTCAGGGAAACGGTTCAGGAGTATGGCTGCACGGACAAACAGACTTATATCTAGTTTCTACCCCAGGGCCATACAGGCGTTGAACGTTGCCAACACCTGACCTCGTACTATCACGCACACGCACACGCACATAACATGTGGCAACAACTGGGGAACGGTGCAATTCCCTACAAACCATCTATTTATTTATCTATTTATTTATATTATTATATTTAATATTTATTTATTTATTAATTTTTCTAAGGACTTGTGAATTTTTTTTGTTTTCATGTTTTTTCAAGTCATTTAACTGCAATTTAACTCAGTTTTTGTTAGATTTATATTAGATTTATATTGGATGCATCAGTTAGTTAGATTTATATTAGATATTCGATTTATATTAGATGTATCAGTTTTAGTTAGATATAAATACAGTGTCTTTTTTTTTATCATACTGTATATATTGTTTATGTATGTTCCTTGTCCTCTCTTTTTCTTTAAGCACCAGGAATGAGCTCTCCCAGATTTCTATTTACCTGTACCTGTACTTTGACAATAAAGATCATTCATTCGTACCTAACTGTTAGAAGCAGAGAAGAAGCAGTGCATGTGGGCCGGTACAAGTGTGTCCTCATGGGCTGCATACCCCCCCAATAAATCCAACATCCTTTTTTCCTATTGCTTGTTCACTACACCCTTGAGAAGTTGAGCAGTAGGAAAGGAACAATGCATTCCCTAGGAGCCGCGTGTTAGAGTTCCACCTAGCGCCGTGCTAATCACTCAGATATCATCATCAGCCTATCTTGGCCTCGCCCAGAGTTCGGCTTTCAGAAAGCACTCCAATCCCACATGGTGTCTGCAATTTTTTTTTACAGTTTTTTTATTTTATCTGGGAGCCCGTTTCTTTTGGCCTAATGCATCATTTGCACTGTTTTGTATAGTATACTATCATCGAATTTCAATATTTTTGAATGTAGAAATAGTGAATGAGTATCGTCCAGATATCCAACCTTATGAATGATGCGTACTGCCCTTTTATGTAGAATAGTTAAAGGTGACATATTATGGTATTTTCCTAACAAGTAAACATAGTATTTGAGTTCCAGATTTTTTTTTTTAAGCTGTTTGCTGGAAATAGCTTTTAGGAAAAAAGATCTTGCCTACCGCTATTCCCCTTCAGAATGCGCTGTTTCTGGTGTCTGTAGCTTTAATGCAAATGAGCTGCTGCCCATTGACCAATGAGCTGTAAGACTGAGCCACAGCATGGAGGAGAAGGGATTCTTGCCGTTTGCAGACTCCTGGAGCTCTTTATCATATAATATAATATAATAACAATATTATACATGGGTATTTATATAATATTTTATCTAATATCACAGACAAAAGCTATGTGCACCTCGTCTCTGGTACTTCCACAACAAGTAAAGACTCGTAGTGGGGGATATCTCGGCCATGGTTGAGAAGAATTGGGGAAAGGAACTTTGGCCTTGGCTCTCTGAAGTCCATGAACCGCGACATGGAGGAGAAAGGGATTGTACTCCGGGAGTTAAACTGCTGGACTTCCCGCCGAGCTCCCCGCGCCGGAGCTGCCGACGAGACCTACCCCCGCCGAAGCCCCTTCCAGCGCCGGCGGCAGTTCATCTCCCGGAGTTCACCCACGAGAGCAGCCGGAAAGCTTCGGCGGCAGATCAGCTCCTGGAGTACACCGCCGGAGCTGCCGGACTGCCGCCAAAGCTTCGGCGGCGGCCGGATGGCTTCGATGGCGGCCGGATTGCCGCCGAAGCTTCGCCGGCAATCTGGCGGGGGTGGCTCGGCGGCAGTCCGGCAGCTCAGTTCCGGGAGTACAATCCCTTCCTCCTCCGTGTCTCCGCCGAAGCTTCGGCGGCAGTCTGGCAGAGAAAGTGTCATGTCACGCAAGGTTTGTTAATTCTGTTGAGCCAAGTTAATACCACTCATGTTATTCACTTCCTGTTTTATTTTGTAGTTCCCTTTTCCCTCTCGTTTCAGGCACTTGACTTTCTCAACTGATTGCCTCCCCGGTCTCTGATTCGTCTCACCTGTGTTCCCCTCCCTCATGTATAATCCTCCATGAGAGCGTTTTTTGTTACCTTTTTCTAGTAAAGCATTTTTGGTTTAAACATACTGCCGTCTTCTGAGTTTTGCTTCTGAGTCCTTGTCCCTGAGTCAAGTCGCGACTGACTCAGGGACAAGGACTCAGAAGCAAAACTCAGAAGACGGCAGTATGTTTAAACCAAAAATGCTTTACTAGAAAAAGGTAACAAAAAACGCTCTCATGGAGGATACAAAACTATAACCAAAAGGTGCTCGCTTAGGAGTATACAAAACACAGTTAAATACGGTAGTGTCTGCAAGTGTCAAAAACTAAGAAATCCTGAGGCTTGACAATATGCTGGGGACGCAAGACGAACTGACATTAGACAAAGGAAAACAAGGGCTCTTTATACATGAGGGAGGGGAACACAGGTGAGACGAATCAGAGACCGGGGAGGCAATCAGTTGAGAAAGTCAAGTGCCTGAAACGAGAGGGAAAAGGGAACTACAAAATAAAACAGGAAGTGAATGACATGAGTGGTATTAACTTGGCTCAACAGAATTAACAAACCTTGCGTGACATGACAGAAAGGGATTGTATTCCCGGAGCTGAGCTGCAGGGCTACCGCTGAGTTCCCCACCGCCGGAGCTGCTCGTCCGCTGGTCCACAAAATCTTAGCTATGATCTGATTGGAGGGGAGTGGGGAAGTGGGAGGTAATATTCAACTGTGCCCCCTTCCTATGTAGCAGGGGGCGCCGAAACTGACCCGCTCGTTTGGTAACTGTAGGCGGCAACATGGTCTCACAGGAATCCGTGAAATTACTACGGTCGGACGCTTAACTCGAAATCCGTGGCCAGATCACAAAAACACGCCGATATCCGTGTGTGAGCCACGGAATAACAGTGTCATTTACTTGCATTGGAGTAAATTCCGTGGCCACATCACGGACAATTGAAGTGATTCCGTCAGACCACCACGGATTTTGAGTTAAGCCCCCGCTGTGGTCAAATGTGGCACAAACACAGATTGAAACGGGACCACACACACAGATTGAAACGGGAATCTGTGTGTGTGCCACGGAATATCATTGTCATTTACTTGCATTAGAGCAACTCCCGTGGACACAACAAGGACAATTTAAGTGTTTCAGTGAGACCACCCCGGGTTTTGAGTTAAGCCCCCGTGGTCGACTCGCTCGTTGAAACGGGGATCCGTGTGTGAGCCACGGAACATCAGCGTCATTAACTTGCATTGGAGCGAATTCCGTGGCCACATCACGGAAATCGGCGTGTTTCCGTGATGTGTCCACGGATTTCGAGTTATTCGTCCGTAGTCATTTCACGGATTCCTGTGAGACCAGGTTGGTAGGCGGGGTACTTTCAGAAATGCATATCTCACTCAGAAAATCATGTACAGACTTTTTTCAAAGTTTGTATGCGTGTGGGAGCACCAGAGACCAAAAACAACACCCCATATCCCAGGAAAAGTGTTGTTTTCATAATATGTCCCCTTTAAAGAATACCGTGAGCATTTATAAATGTTGCCCCAGACTTCCACACAGTAAGTTAAATATGGTGAAACTAGTGAACAGTAATGAATGTGGAGTGAGTTGTAATCCAGAAACGGTTTTGCTTTATTTATTACTGCAATGCTCCTTGATAACTTAGTTTGTACATGTTTAATAATTGTATGTTGACTTTCACTTCTTCCCTTAAATCCCGGCTATGTCTTCTTATATGCAGGATCCATATCACTGCAAAACATTCATCGTCACAGAGTTGTTGGCCTCACCCGCAAACTTTGAAGTGTTGTAAACAAAACACTGTGTCTTCCACTGCGTACTTTGTTTGTCACCTCCAGGGTGTGTGACCACGTCTGGCTCATCTCTGGACCTAATTCTCCTGAGGTCAACCGGAGTTCATGAGTTAAGGCCGACAGTGTTAGTGCTCTTTAAGAGTTCATGAGTAAAGGCCTACAGTAAGACAACCTACATTGTTAGGGCTCTTTAGGAGTACATGAGTTAAGGCCTATAGTGTTAGGGCTCTTTAGGAGTTCATGAGTTAAGGCCTACAGTAAGACAGCCTACATTGTTAGGGGCATTTTAGGAGGTTCATGAGTTAAGGCCTACAGTGTTAGGGCTCTTTAGGAGTTCATGAGTTAAGGCCTACAGTAAAACAACTGGCCTACAGTGTTAGGGCTCTTTAGTACTTCATGGGTTAAGGCCTACAGTGTTAGGGCTCTTTAGAAGTTCAAGAGTTAAGGCATACAGTGTTAGGGCTCTTTAGGAGTTGATGAGTTAAGGCCTACAGTAAGAGAGCCTACATTGTAAGGGCTCTTTAGGAGTCCATGAGTTAAGGCTTACAGCGTTAGGGCTCTTTAGGAGTTAATGAGTTAAGGCCCACAGTTAGACGGCCTACAATGTTAGGGTCTTAAGGAGTTCATGAGTTAAGGCCTAAAGTGTTAGGGCTCTTTGGTCTGCACCACACAACATTACACAACAAGCTTTCAACTATTTGAAAGCGAACAAACAAAAACACACACTGATTGATCTATTGCTATTCAGTGAGTAGTGATGTGTTGTAGTGTTATTGTGTAGTTTTCTTGTTGATACAAAGCAATATATTGTGGTTGGATAAAAGTTTGAAGTAGATGCCTTAAATAAAAATTCCAGTATTTTGAACATTGAGCCCACTTTCTGGGTTGTCTATGATGAAAAGGAGTGGTTGACACCAACATTTTGACTATTGGTCCTTTCTCGGGTATTTGGCTCATTACAAATCGCCCCTGCCTGCTTCACAATGGCTGTCTATGGGCATTCACAAACCTTTCAACCCAATAACCCTAAACGTTCGTTTTCAAAAGTGTGCAACTAACCGAGTGGTTAGTGGCATTCGTTGATGTTTTAAAAAAATATATCGCAGCAATTTATGGTTTCCATCTGTGTTAGTTGCTATTGTGGAAGTATTTTTTCAGATAGCTCACAACCACATATCAACTTCCGCTCGCTGTTTGAATCGGAGGCATTGCACAGTACGACCACTTGATGGCGACAATATTCCTTTACTTTGGGTAAATAGCGGGACATAGCCTTACCGAAGAAGAAGAAGAAGAAGAAGAAGAAGAAGAAGAAGAAGAAGAAGAAGAAGAAGAAGAAGAAAAAATATAGCTGCGAGCAGCAATGTGGGGGTCAAGCATAATGGGACTTGATAAACTAATTTTGCTGGACGGACGTAATCGGCTAGGTGGCTACATGATGACCGTCTCAGGTAATCGGTAATACCGACAGCCGGTGGGATGAGCATTATGCGAGTACGCGTCAATGTTTTCCAAATGGCAAATGTCACAAATACATAGGGGTATTCGGAACAATATCCCTAAAAGAGACACAATGTAAACAAGCATCCATTCCGGAGGTGGTTCGTGAAGCATCTAATCCAGTGGGAATTGCATTATATATTGTAAGTGGGCGGAATGGTAAATATGGTCATTGTTGCATTATACATTAAGTACCGCTTGTCGCCACACGAGTGCAGTGTCTACCAATTAATGAGCAATGTTCAGCGCAACTGACATTGAAATAAATGAAGTAGTGTTCTGATTGTATGCTGTATGTCAGATTTACATGATGATTGAATATGATTGATATGTTATCAGTTTTATGTAACACAGTATATGATATGACCATGAAAAAATACATATGATTAGATTTTACTGACAATGAAAGTCATTGGCAAAGAGGTATCACATTGAAAATACATTGAAATTGCTTTCTAAGGGCTGGAATAGACTTTCTGCTAACAACGCACTCCTAAAAGTCAAATCACACCAAATTATTTGGTCATCATCAGGATAAGACTATGAGCCAAGTTTGGTTTGGATGCATGAAGGCCTTGCAGAGATATGAGCTCACTTCCTGTTTGACGTGCCCCTGAGGTCAAAGGTCCCCAAATAGTTTGGATTTCCCCAGAATGATGTCATGAGTCTATGTACCAAGTTTGGCTACGATATGTTAAAGAAGTGCTGAGATCAGGCTTACTTCCTGTTTGGCTGCTTTGCCGTCAAGATTGATTGGCTGTCATGGCAAAACGGTTTTGAATTTGAGAAAGCTGTTTGACAAATTTGTTCAACTTGGTCTGAATATCATATATGCCAAGTTTCATGAAAATTTGACATAATTTGTGGCCTGTGGAAATGATTTTGACAACTTTCAACATGGCGGCCAAGTTCTGATGTTGCCATGAGAAATAATTTATAAGCTATATGGGGAGGTCTGACAGTATCATCAAACATTGAAAATAAGTTTGAAATGTACTCATGTGAAGAGAGAGGAGTTAAAACACGTCTTCATTAATTATAGCGCCCCCTAGAGGACAATGGTCACCAAATTCATTGGGTGTCCCATGATGATGTCATGGGTCTATGTAACAAGGTTGGTTATGGGTCTATGTATCAAGATGGTTATGATATGTCAAAGGGTTGCTGAGAAATTGGCTTACTTCCTATTTGGCAGCTTCACGTTCGAATATGATTGGCTGTCGCGGATATTTCTGCAAGAAATAATATACTAGCTATATGGGGAGGTCTGATAGTATCACCAGACATTGAAAATAAGTTTGAAATATACTCATGTGAAGAGAGAGGAGTAAAAAAAAAATCTACATTAATTACTAATTCACATTATTGATATTGATTACGTATCTATCGCGATACATATCGTTATCGTTTTATCGCCCAGCCCTACTACAGACACTAGTGTGCACTAGTGTGCGCTTTATAAATAAAACTGCAAAGATTTTTGAACAAAAGCTTTTTATTGAGAAGAAATGATTAACAAAGTAAACGCAATGCAGGTAGGTAGGAACAGAAGGGTAAGAATCATAAGTTAGAAGGTCAGAATAAGTCCCCTACCTCACTTGTTTAAACCCTACATACTGTCCAGTGGGGGATGGGAACTCATCCCTAACAGCCCACACCACACATCTGGGTGATCCAACGTGATTTCCTCGTCCAATGGTTGACCTTTGAGGGCCCACTCCAGAATAACTGGTAACCCTTCCTTTTACAGTCCCCTAATTACTAGGTATTTACCCTGTACATACATGGTAAATCATAGTGTATTACTGGGTAATTACCACTGGTAATAAGAAGGTAAATACAGAGGTAGATACCCGGTAAATACATGGTAAATCATAGTGTATTACTGGGTAATTACCACTGGTAATAAGAAGGTAAATACAGAGGAATTATCCGGTAAATTATAGTGTATTACTGTGTAATTACCACTGGTAATAAGAAGGTAAATTCAGAGGAATTACAGCTGATGTACTAAGTAAAACCTCCACTTTTACCCATCAACTCAACTAAGTAGCATGTAGTTGTTGTTTTAGGTTGGTAATAACTCCATTGTGTACTTCCTAGGAAATTAGGCAACCAATTCGTAGAAACACCCATTATCCAAGGTTTATGTTGGTAACAGCCCAAATTTAATGATGTACTATCTATACATTAGCATAGTACTTTCCAATAAAATACTTTTTCTTAGTTATTATTCATAGCTACACCCATTTAGAAAGGGTTTATTTGATTTACCACTATGGAATTACTTACCTGGTAACAACCTCTGCAGGAACAGTTTTCCTCTAGTGTTATGGTACATCTTCTTAAATACTGGGTACAAAGCCGTTTGTTTCGATGGTATTACCAGGTTCTTACCATATAATTTATAATAGATACATTCCATTATCCATGCAGTCAACACAAACTTGTACCATGTACGTTCTGCAACGTTACCAAGTAAAACACGACAATTTACCCAGTAATTAAGCTGAAACTGTACTGTAAAAGGAAGCCTAGTTTGTTTCCATGGTATTACCAGGTTCTTACCATATAATTTGTAATACATTATTCCCTTTTCCATGCAGTCAACACAAACTTGTACCATGTACGTTCTGCGACGTTACCAAGTAAAACACGACAATTCACCCAGTAATTAAGCTGAAACTGTACTGTAAAAGGAAGCCTCGTTTGTTTCCATGGTATAACCAGGTTCTTACCATATAATTTGTAATACATTATTCCCTTTTCCATGCAGTCAACACAAACTTGTACCATGTACGTTCTACAACGTTACCAAGTAAAACACTTTAATTGTTGTTATTTAAAACCCCAAACCACTGTTGATGAAAGGCATATTAAAATTAAACAAAATCAAAGGCTTAACTTTCAAACAATGCATATCTCACAAACAGGCACTGAACACTGAAAAAATCGGACAGAAAAAAGAGCCGTCCACAGCAACTCAATTTAAATGTTACTGATGGTGTTTTGATAAAACACATGACAGTGTTATGGCAAGTGACCACAAGGAAGGCTGCTTCAACCTCTACAATTTGAATAAGTGGTGAATGCCATGCAGCAATCTGCCTATGGGAGCATCTTTGTGGTCATTCGCAAACCAATGAGTCCACTCGATGAATGAGAGATGACTCTTAAGTGTCTTCTCTGTGAGGTATCCCTGCAGTCTCCACATCTGGGATTTATAGGCTGACCAAGACCTGACCAGGTACCTCCAAGTCTCCCCTTCCCTACTGTAACAAAGAATCAGAAGACAAGAAAATAAACATTAGGACTGTCAATTAATGAACATTTCTAGAACATGTAGAACTCAAAGATTATTTTGTTTATCAGTTAAGAAAGGATGCTGGTCCTCTGGCCATTGTGTTTTAAGTCATATTGAAAAGAGAAAAAGGCATAGCCATAAATACAGTTAATAGGACGGGAGGGGACAGGCTGTTAGCTCCGGTTAGCACTTTAGCAACGAGCTAGCGGAGCTTCTGTCATTCAAATAACTCGGACATGTTGTTTAAAACGTTTAAGACGTTACCATGGAATTGTTTCAGGAAATGAATCACACAAATATATTGCATTATAGTTAATCATAATGCAGTTAATATTTTAATATTAGACAAAAATCGACTAAACTATATTTGAAATTATTAATTGCATCCCGTTTAACAATAATGCAATATATTAGCAAAGTTACCTGTAGTAAGTAGCAGCCCACCATTGGCAACTACTACTACAATCAGGTGACAAAATGTATTTTTTTGTGATTTTTATGTTATTTTATATGATTTATTTCCAGAAACAATTCCATGGTAACGTCTCTGCCACCAGTCGGTGAGTGTAACTTGTTGACGGTCCCTAAAACAGGTAGCAGCCAGAACGTAAATGACGTTGTTGCACAGACATCGATGGCGACAACATGTGTTTGTGATTTTTCGCGATATACGGTATCCTAAACCGTCCTCAACATACTAAGCCCGTAATGTATTGCACTTATGTTGATGAATCCGATTGGATGGTAAACCGAATATCCGGCGAATATCAAACCGGAGGCTAACTTGAACCTGTTGAAGGGGGCATTCTCTGGTAGAGCTGCTCTTTAGCATCGCGCTAACCGGGGCTAACAGAGCCTGTCTCTTTCCGTCCTATTAACTGTACTTATGGGAGAGAGCCCGAGTAAATCCGGATATTTTAATAAATTGGGTGTTATAGGTTTTAAACAACATGTCCGAGTTATTTGAATGACAGAAGCTCAGCTAGCTCGATGTTAAAGTGCTAACCAGAGCTTACAGCCTGTCCCCTCCCGTCCTATTAACTGTATTTATGGCTATGCCTTTTTCTCTTTTCAATACGAACAAACACAATGGCCAGAGGACCAGCATCCTTTCTTAACTGATAAACAAAATAATCTTTGAGTTCTACATGTTCTAGAAATGTTTATTAATTGACAGTCCTAATGTTTATTTTCTTGTCTTCTGATTCTTTATTACAGTATGGAAGGGAAGATTTGGAGGTACCTGGTCAGGTCTTAGTCAGCCTATAAATCCCAGATGTGGAGACTGCAGGGATACCTCACAGAGAAGACACTAAAGAGTCATCTCTCATTCATCGAGTGGACTCATTGGTTTGCGAATGACCACAAAGATGCTCCCATAGGCAGATTGCTGCATGGCATTCACCACTTATTCAAATTGTAGAGGTTGAAGAGGTTGTCTTCCTTGTGGTCACTTGCCATAACACTGTCATGTGTTTTATCAAAACACCATCAGTAACATTTAAATTGAGTTGATGTGGACGGCTCTTTTTTTTCTACGATTTTTTCAGTGTTCAGTGCTTGTTTGTGAGATATGCATTGTTTGAAAGATAAGCCTTTGATTTTATTGAATTTTAATATGCCTTTCATGAACAGTGGTTTGGGGTTTTATAACAACAATTAAAGTGCTTAACTACTGGTGAACGATGTTGCAGGACATATATGGTTTGTGTTGATTGCATGGAAAAGGGAATAACCAGTTACAACTTATATGGTAAGAGCCTGGAATATACCATGGAAACAAACGAGGCTTCCTTTTACAGTACAGTTTCAGCTTAATTACTGGGTAAATTGTCGTGTTTTACTTGGTAACGTTGCAGAACGTACATGGTACAAGTTTGTGTTGACTGCATGGAAAAGGGAATAATGTATTACAAATTATATGGTAAGAATCTGGTAATACCATGGAAACAAACGAGGCTTTCTTTTACAGTACAGTTTCAGCTTACTTACTGGGTAAATTGTCGTGTTTTACTTGGTAACGTCGCAGAACATACATGGAACAAGTTTGTGTTGACTGCATGGAAAAGGGAATAATGTATTACAAATTATATGGTAAGAACCTGGTAATACCATGGAAACAAACGAGGCTTCCTTTTACAGTACAGTGTCAGCTTAATTACTGGGTAATTTGTCGTGTTTTACTTGGTAACGTCGTAGAACGTACATGGTACAAGTTTGTGTTGACTGCATGGAAAAGGGAATAATGTATTACATATTATATGGTAAGTACCTGGTAATACCATGGAAACAAACAAGGCTTCCTTTTACAGTACAGTTTCAGCTTAATTACTGGGTAAATTGTCGTGTTTTACTTGGTAACGTCGCAGAACGTACATGGTACAAGTTTGTGTTGACTGCATGGAAAAGGGAATAATGTATTACAAATTATATGGTAAGAACCTGGTAATACCATGGAAACAAACAAGGCTTCCTTTTACAGTACAGTTTCAGCTTAATTACTGGGTAAATTGTCATGTTTTACTTGGTAACGTCGCAGAACGTACATGGTACAAGTTTGTGTTGACTGCATGGATAATGGAATGTATCTATTATAAATTATATGGTAAGAACCTGGTAATACCATCGAAAACAAACGGCTTTGTACCCAGTATTTAAGAAGATTTACCATAACACTAGAGGAAAACTGTTCCTGCAGAGGTTGTTACCAGGTAAGTAATTCCATAGTGGTAAATCGAATAAACCCTTTCTAAATGGGTGTAGCTATGAATAATAACTAAGAAAAAGTTTTTTATTGGAAAGTACTATGCTAATTTATAGATAGTACATCATTACATTTTGGCTGTTACCAACATAAACCTTGGATAATGGGTGTTTCTAAGAATTGGTTGCCTAATTTCCTAGGAAGTACACAATATCAGAGTTATTACCAACCTACAACAACAACTAGACGCTACTTAGTTGAGTTGATGGGTAATAGTGGAGGTTTTACTTAGTACATCAGCTGTAATTCCTCTAAATTTACCTTCTTATTACCAGTGGTAATTCTACAGTAATACACTATAATTTACCGGATAATTCCTCTGTATTTACCTTCTTATTACCAGTGGTAATTACCCAATAACACACTATGATTTACCATGTATTTACCGGGTAACTACCTCTGTATTTACCTTCTTATTACCAGTGGTAATTACCCAGTAATACACTATGATTTACCATGTATGTACCGGGTAAATACCTAGTAATTAGGGGACTGTAAAAGGAAGGGTTACCGAATAACTCGATTAAGCCACAAGTCGGTATTGCCTGAGGATAACAAAACATGGATAGAGCAAAGACTGCATCAGTAACTAGTAATGAGACGGTGGGATAGTTTTCGAGAACATTTTAGTCTAGCTACATGCAAATTATACAAATTGGCATCTGAATATGAAATACATCAATGTAGCTTACCTTTCTGACAATTGTTCATTCGGTCCTTCGGGTGTGGGGCGTTTTTTCCAGTTTATTTTAGGGACTCAGAAGAAATTCTCGAGCACGGGTTTGTTTGTGAGCTGGCGCACTTCATTTACGGCGATGCAGACCGGCGACACATCAGTCTCGTCGACCGAGACATTCAGGTTGGCCATACCAGCCATGACGACAAGGTCCCACTCTGTTCAGCACCTACTTTCTACTTACGTTGGCATCTGCCTGCACTTTCTACAGGCACACCACCAATTTCCTGTGATCCTTGGGTCCGCTTCAGCCGGAGCTTCAGGCGTCTCCGTAGCCCTAGCCTCCATCTCCATTTCACGTAGCTCCTCTTTGGGTGAATTCTGGTTCAAAACGATATGCTCGACCATCAAACACAAAATCGTGTGAGAGTGTGTCCTCCTCCAGAAGCCACCTTTCATAATCCATTTTCAGCTATGTTTTTCGATGTAATTTTCCCTAAGCCAAAGGCACTCTACTGTAGCTGCTCTGCTTACGCTGGTCTGGTCACAGTACTGTAATCAAGACTACAACCAAACGTAAACAGCCCACCTTTCCGTTCCCATTGGTGGAGTAATATAAACGAGCAATAGTCTTCCAACAGAAATCAATTGGATTTGCAAAATGCGATAAATGTGCCATAAAACACAGACGGAAACTGTATTGTGCAGATATTTTTTTTGCCACTAACCACTCGGTTAGTTGCACATTTTGGAAAACAAACGGGTTGTTGGATGACAGGTTTGTGAAGGCCCATAGACAGCCATTGTGAAGCAGGCAGGGGCGATTTGAAATTAGCCAAATACCCGAGAAAGGACTAATAGTCAAAACCTTGGTCTCAACCACTCTATTTCATCATAGACAAATCAGAAAGTGGGCTCAATGTTCAAAATACTGGAATTGTCCTTTAATGGCGGGTTCCTAGGCTTGTGTTTGTTAAGGTTGATACATATAGCACCATGGCAAAATATGTTAGCATACCATTGGCATCATACAGTGAATAGTAAACAAGTAGATGCCTGTTAAAAGTGACCTTTGTGCTGAATGGTGGGATGGCCTAGTCTATAGGAGCACCAATACATCTTGGCGTTGAAATAATAAACCAAAACAATTTATATGAATTGAGTTCATGAAGAGCGGTTTCCACAACCTCTAAGCTATGTGTCTATGTGACCGGGATATGCACTCTCTTTGCTCTCACACACATTCACAGGGGACTCAGTCAAAGAGGTCAGAAGACATGTGACCGATAAAAAAAAGATGACATACAGATGGAGACTTGAATGGCACTGTGTGCATGCCTGTGTAGATATTCAGTGAAAGAACAAGCTTTGAATAACAAAACCCTATGCAAACACATGCAAACAAAAGTATGCACAAAAAATATGCGCAGGTACATTTTACACACACACACACACACACACACACACACACACACACACACACACACACACACACACACACACACACACACACACACACACACACACACACACACACACACGCGTCCCATTTTGTAACAAAATGGGAGGAAAGCAACCATTAAGTATTCTATTTGTGGTTCTGCTAGCAGGCTGTCTATAAACATTATCTCAATGTGAGACAATGCAGCTTTGCTGGAGAAAATGAGGGACTGAAGGTACACGAAAAGATGGGAGTGGCAGATAAGAAAAAATAATATGAGGGATTGCATTTGATCATGAGATAGAGGGGAGAAAGATGAAGACCATGAAAGAGAAAGAGACAGAAAAAGTGGTGAGACATTGTGTAGAATTAGATCAGGTTAAGATTGGGATGGATAAGGTTATCAGTGTAAAATGTGTCTGCAGTTAACGGAAACATCAACCAAACCAGGAGTTAAATGACGAATAAGGGTTTTGGCAACTACAAATGTCATGCACAGAGCAGGCGGTATTAGCCATCCATGGCTGGTATGCTTGTTTAGTGAAGCAGATTAGATTGATACTAATATTGTACCAATATGCTTTCCACAGCCTGGCAGACAGTGGCATGTTTGTACATGAAAGATGATTTAAAAGTGATTAATTACAGACTCAGAGTGGGGGTTTACATGCCATTGGTATATTGGGGTATTTAAACCATAGCCTGCAGATTTTGCGACTTATTGCTTAGTGGCTTATCTATTGATGATATGACAACTGGAGTTATTTTCTGTAAATCTGTGCTTGCATGGATATTAAGTCAAGCATCAGGCTGTGTGTCAGATATTACATTTCTGGCTTGTGAAAAATGATTGCCCTTACTTATCAACCAAAAGAACGATGTTTGCTGCAACAAGGAAGGGCTTCTATTCATAATTTCCTTTTGTTACTTTTGTATTTCCCATGATACATTTACGTCTTATATAGTCAAATAAACACCAGGTGATTTGGAAGCATTGTATCCATTTACTAAGTAAAGGGAAACTGATAATAGTAATCTTAACTCTGATGTAGTTAAACAAAAAGTATCAAATTGTTCCAGGTCTTTTACTGCTAGAAAAACG
Organism: Gadus chalcogrammus; assembly: GCF_026213295.1. NCBI lineage: Eukaryota > Metazoa > Chordata > Actinopteri > Gadiformes > Gadidae > Gadus > Gadus chalcogrammus. Next base: position 26,314,162 of record NC_079426.1, read on the forward strand.
TAAACAATTCTTAAGAGGTCGAGATAACAAACTGAGGTACAAGTTAAAAAATAGCACTCATGGGAAGTAGATTGCAGTAACCAGATAATGAATTAACAAGTAACTGTTTCCTATGTTGAGCTGAACTTGTGCGTAGAAGTTCAGCTCAGTCAAGGCATACAGTACTTCCAGCGAATTTCATGAAGCTCACATCCAAATGATGTTAAGCAGTTAGCTGGCTGTAGGTCAGAAAAATAAGCACGGTATAATTTTGAAACAGTGGGCTATTTGAGCTTGAGGCAGTTGCGCATATAATTAGATTTCTCTGCAGGATTCCAATGGTCACATGGAAAATGAAACTTTCAAATGTTTATTTAGTAAACATTTGAAAATAATACTTTGATCTTCAAACCATGTGTATAACTGAGCTGTATTCTGACTTTTTAATACTCAGTTAGCTCACTTAGCAATTGGGGGGCAGGGTCAAACTGACACTCAGGGTTTCTCCTTAACGGAGGTTATTGTTGGCTGCCACTGTTAGAGTATATGTGTGTGTGTGTGTGTGTGTGTGTGTGTGTGTGTGTGTGTGTGTGTGTGTGTGTGTGTGTGTGTGTGTGTGTGAGAGCTGGTGCGTGTGTGTTTGCTTGTATGTGTGTGTCTATGTGTGTGCGTGTGTGTGTGTCTATGTGTATGTATGTATGTATGTATGTATGTATGTATGTATGTATGTATGTATGTATGTATGTATGTATGTATGTATGTATGTTGTGGCATCCCGCCCCTTAAACCTCGGCCCGGGCGGGGCCGAGGTACAGTGGTAGACGGCGACCGAGAGCAGCCCTTTCGCCTCCCCAATCAGTGTGATTGGGGGACACCTGGCCGGTGGCAGGGGAGCCATGTTAAAAGGAGGTCGAGGACAGACCGGAGAACAGCACGGCAGCGACGAGGAGATAGAGGCTCACGGAGACCCTATAGAACTTGAACGATTGTACTCCATTTTGAACATTGTCTGTCTGGAGCATAAACGCCGTGAATGGCTTTAAACCCTAACCCAGTGAGATTCTTACCTGGAACCCGACCCTCCAAGGACCGGGTAACCACATATGGTGGAGAATGCAGGCAGTTGAAGGCCCCACTACAAAACCCCGGTAAAGAACCTCCCCAGTCCGACATGCAGAACCCGGAGAGGAGCGCAGCCGCCGCCCAGCGACAGCAGTAGGCGCAAGCAACCGAACAGCAGCGGGAGACGGTGGAGAGCCTAGCCCTGCTTCGCGAAGCAGTGCTCCGACTCGGGCAGCATGCCGTCCGCAACGCCCCGATCACCGCCCCGACCAGCCGGCTCACCAAGCTCGGGCCCGAGGACGACGTCGAGGCGTATTTGGAGGTCTTCGAGCGGACCGGCCAGAGGGAGAGCTGGCCAGAGGAGCAGTGGGCCCATATCGTGTCGCCGTTCCTCACCGGACCAGCCCAGCAGGCGAGCGGAGACCGCCCGGCAGTACCCAGCCCTGAAGCAGGCGATATTGGCCTATTACGGGCACAACCTCGCGGCCCGCGCACAACGCTTCCATGACTCGCGATTCGACGTCCGGGGCCCGGTAAGGACGCAGATTGCCCAGCACAGCCGCCTAGTAAAGCGGTGGCTTTCGACCGGAGAGGGTCCCAGCCCTAGGGACCGGGTCCTGATAGACAATACGATCCGACAGCTCCCGCCGGGTGCCCGAAGGGTACTGGCCCACCACCTTCCCGACACGGTGGACGACCTCGTCAGACAGCTCGAGAACTGGCAGGTGGCCCAGCGGCTGAGCGATGGCACCGGATACACCCCACGACCCGCCGAGACCGACGGGGAACCCCGGCCGATGTCCCGGCCCCTCCGCCCGACCCACCGATCGTGTCCCAGGAGAGTCGCAAGCAGCGGCGGTGCTACGGGTGCGGTCAGCCCGGCCACCTCGCCCGCTACTGCCCTGGAGACCGGGATGTGCCGATGCCGTCGGCCTACGCGGACAGAGGGAGGGGCTCGCCCTGTATGCTGGCGACCTGTCGGGCGCAAGGTCCGTCCGGGAGCCCGACCATTCCGGCGCGGGTCATGAGCCGGGACACGCAGGTCGTACTGGACACCGGCAGCGTGGTCACCCTCCTCTGCCCCGACCTGGCGGGAGGACGGGAGGGGAGACCAATGGAGGTGGCCTGCGTGCACAGGGACACACAGACTTACGAGACCTGCCATGTGGTCATCCGGACACCACGCGGGTTGTTCACGGCTCGGGTAGGGGTTGTACCCCACCTCCCGGTGCCGCTCCTAATCGGGACGGACTGCCCGATATTTCACCGGCTCTGGGACCCGGCCCGAGAATCCCGAGGCAGGAGAGAGCCTCCCCGCCGAGGGGCGAGGGGAGCACGGCCGGCCTGTGGAGTTACACGAGTCCCGACGTCCCACGGAGAGTCGACGGTAGAGGACCAGGGGTCCGAGGGTAACGGTCCGTCCCCACCGGGTTCCCCGATCCGCACGGCAGGAGGAGGGGCCGTCCGATCCGGGTCGCCGGGCCCCCACGCCGACACCCCGGACACCCTCACGGCATCTGAGCAACCCGACCCCCCGGAGGAGCCGGAGAGTTCCCCCCTTACCGAGTTCTCAGACTTTTTACCGGGGAGGGCGGAAGGTTCGGCCCGACCAGGCCAGTTTGGCAGCGCCCAGCTACAAGAAGAGGCCCTGAAGCATGCCTGGAGCCACGTGGTGTCCCATGACGGACAGCCCCGAGACTCGGTGAGTCACCTGCCATACCCACACTTCACCACTAGGGGGGGACTGTTGTACCGGGTACAACAGTGAGGGAACAGTTGGTAGTGCCCCGAGCGTATGTAAGCAAGGTGCTTTATATGGCCCACACCCACCTCCTGGGAGCCCACCTGGGGATGGACAAAACCCGGGAACGGGTCTTGGCAAGGTTCTACTGGCCGGGAGTCAAGCGGGACGTAGAGCGTCACTGTCAGGGGTGCCCCGAGTGCCAGAGGGTCGCGCCTAGGGCCACAGTCAGGAACCCCCTCGTCCCCATGCCGATTATCGAGACCCCCTTTGACCGTATAGCCCTAGACATTGTGGGGCCCCTGCCCAAGACCAGCCGGGGTCACCGGTACATCCTGGTACTAGTGGACTACGCCACCCGGTACCCCGAGGCTCTACCCCTGCGTGCAGCCACCGCGAAGGCGGTCGCCCGGGAACTCATGCTATTGTTTAGTCGGGTGGGGATAGCCAAGGAAGTTCTACGGGTCAGGGTTCATGCTTCATGTCACGCGTAATGAAGGAATTACTCAGGCTCCTGCAGGTGAAGCAGCTCCGTACTTCAGTTTACCACCCCCAGACGGATGGCTTGGTGGAACGGTTTAACAAAACCCTGAAGCAGATGCTAAAAAAGGCCATGGACCTCGACGGCAAGAACTGGGACCAGCTTCTACCACACGTCCTGTTCGCCGTGCGGGAGGTGCCCCAGGCGTCTACCGGCTTCTCGCCGTTCGAGCTCCTATACGGACGACGACCCCGCGGTATCCTGGACATAGCCAAGGAGGCCTGGGAAAGCCAGCCGTCCCCCCACCGCACCACCCTGGACCACGTGGAGCATTGTGGATCCGTGCGCCGAAGGCTCCGTCAAAAAGTTGAACAATTTTCAACTTTTTCGGCAGCGACGGATCCGTCATTCAATCAGATCACGTATGCAAATTTAAGCACTGTGACACTACTCGGGCTCTGACGACCCTGGAAACCTCCCCCATCCGTCAGCCACTCCTTCCCAGTCCTTTGACTGACGGTGCAGTGGGCATGAGGCGTAAACCAATGTTTCCCTATGCAAAAATGACACACACGTAACGCGTTCCTTAAGCCCGTACCTTAAGAGGTGGCAAGAACCACAAATAAAATGTGTGATGGTGGCCCAAAGCCGTATCATTTCGAACCTACCAAACATGAGAGGGCGAATGAGGAATCGCCGAGAACTGATGGTCGTCAAAGCCAATTAACCCATTTAGGCCTAAACCGCCTGGGAAAAAATGCCTTTAAAACCTATAGGCGATTTCAGAAAAGCCCCCAAAACCTGAAGTTTTTCTAGAAATTCAGCAATTGTGTCAACGCCTACTAAATTACTGATTTCTCAGCCCCTGTAACAGATAGGAACACAATTCAAAAAGTATTTGAGAGCTGACACCTGTGGCTTTCATGGGAAATTTGAGTTTTTACTTACAAATATTTACAATATTTACATACAGGTAGAAAAGTAAATAAAAAAGTAAAAACATATGTAAAAGTGCAGGAACAGCACAAAACAGTAAAAAAAATAAAGTATAAAAAAGTGAAATAAGTATATAAGAAAGTAATAAAGTATATAATAACAAACATGGGAAGGGGAACAGACTGGGACTAAAACTGTAAACAGTCTGCCTCACAGGTACCGGCGGTAGTGCTTGCCAAAGCATTCCATGTGCAGTGGCAGGTTGCACTGTTTGCAACCGTAAACAGTTGGCCCACCTTCCTTTTCATCGTCAGGGACAAGCTGACACTCCCTGCACTGTTTTCTTTTATCATAAATTTTACCAAAGTCATGCTGTGGAGTAGGTGTGTCTCCTCCAGCTGGAGATGGAGATGAAGGCGGAGGAGGGGATGGAGAAGGAGGGAAGAATCTTCTTCCTGCAGATGGAGATGGGGAAACAGGAGGAGATGGAGAAGGAGAGAAGAATCTTCTTCCTGATAGTCCAGCAATTGGAGAGGAAGGAGAAGATGGAGAAGCAGGAGGAGGAGAAAAAGGAGAAGATGGAGAAGCAGGAGGAGGAGAAAAAGGAGAAGATGGAGAAGCAGGAGGAGGATGAAAAGGAGGAGGAGTCACAGGAACAGCCCTTGTTCTCAGTGGTGAGATGAGCTGCTCTGCCAGGTCCTCCATCCAGTTCTTGAATCCTCTGTATCTGGTTCTGAAGGCTGTTCCTCCAACAGACCTCGCAGCTATGTAGGCATTGTGGCAGGACACGGACAGGAGAAAGAAGAAGACCCTCCTCCACCACTTCTTCGATCTATGTTGGAACCCGTAGTAGCCAACCATCTGATCCAGCAGATCGACGCCTGGAACACACACGACACTCAGTTGACACACATGACACTCACACATTTGCACTCAAAAGAGCAACAAAAGTCAAACAAACCTTTCATGTACTTTTGGTAGTCTGCTAGGCAAGCTGGCACTTCCACCGGGACGCGGTTGGCTCCATCCTTTCTCCTGTTTACGGTCCCCTTCTCAGTTGGGTCATGGTGGTTGGACAACACCATGACCGTCTTTGTGTCTTGCCAAATACAAAATGTGAGGTCGTCCATCTGAGCGACCCTGTATTCGTGCTTGTTGAGCTAGGTTTTCTTTCGAAGCAGCTCACTCTTTGGGATCCCTTCCGGTTGGCACGATCAGTGCCACAAGCATACAGGCCATGGGTCCTCATCTCCTCCAAGAGACCTACCCCGGTGTAAAAATTGTCCATGTAGATGGACAGGTGAGAGCCGTAATATGGTCTGGCTAAATCCATAACCACACGATGTGCCAGGCCCTTCTCTCCTGACCCTTCACGACCAGCATAGACCTGGAAGTTGGTCACATATCCAGTGGCGCTCTCAGCCATTACCCACACCTTGATACCCCACTTTGTAGGCTGAAGGAGAGACGCCCTTTGAATTTAATCATGCTCTCATCCAGAGACACGTTGCCATCCACCTCATAAAGTGCCTGGAATTGAGCCAGGAGGTAATCTAGGAACCAGCGCATTTTCCACATCTTGTCATCTCTGTTGACTGCTGCCTGGTTGTCCTGGAGGTGTAGATACCTGAAAATGCAGAAATAGACACAGATCTTAGATGAAAGCACAATATCAAACAAAGTTACCTTGGATGAAAGCATAATTTAAAATATTATCATAATTGCTGTGCGTTGTAACATAATATTCTGTCTATATTGTTAATTACATTGGACTGTAAGCTACTATTTATACTTGTATGTGATTGAATAAAAATACTATGCAAAAAAACTGTCTGTGTTTTAAATTACATGCACTTGTATGTGATGACTACTGAATAAAAGTATTATGCATAATACAAATACAATTGCATTTCATCCTAAGAAGTAGCGTAATTAAAAGAGGCCTTATTGGCCTAGGCCTTATTGTTCTGGAGATCGCAGTTAGGTGTGAAATTCCAGAGAAGCTTATCTGGTTTTACGCACCCGGGTGCTTTACGCATCTCCGGGACAGTAATACATCTCTTACATATAAACGGTCGTAATTTCTTATTACAGCATCATCACAATCAATAAGTATTACTATTGTCCTTACCTCCAGATGGCCGCAAATCTGTCCCGGGACATATTTCTGGCGAATTGCGTCCGAAAGAGATTCTTACTCTGTCGCCAGTAATCTCTTCGCACCGGCAACACAAGCAGCCCCATTCCCATACAGATACCAATAAAGGTCTTAATCTCCGGCACAGTTACCGGAGACCACCTTGCCGTCTTCGCTCTGGTCGGTGTTTGTTCAACCTGGTCTCTATATCTGTTTGTCTCTGTGACGAGATGTGTCCAAAGTTCCTCCTTAAAAATCTTCTCAAATGCCTGTAGCGGTGTGGCATCTTGAGGCAAATCGAGCTTCACCCCTGGTGTCCTGTTGAAGGCACTCCGTCGATTTCGATGGTAGTTGTCCGTCTTCCAGTTGGTCTGGAAACCCTCAAACTCCCCTAAATCATCTTCTTCTTCCTCGTCGTCGTCATTCACGAACATGTGCCTTAACCATAATTCCCGGTCAATCGGTTCGTATTCGTCATCAAAGTACTCGGCCTCATCAACATCTTCGAAGCCGAGAAACTCCTCGAAATCGCTACCGTCAGAAAATTCTTCAGTCTCAAATTCCGCCATAGCTTGAATAAATTTCTGAACTAAACTCACGAGGAACAAGTTGACACCTATATGTGTCTATTCTGATGCATTTCATTGGCCCAGAGGCCGACACTTTGGGCAAAAACCGAATATATTAGAAAAACGACGCAAACGCTTTCCCGTCCTTAAAGGTAGAATGACGCAACAGCGCCCCCGGCTTTAAAGGTAGAACAGCGGCAATGCTTTCCCGGCTTAAATGGGTTAAATGGTCAGAGGAGAATGAGTGGAGAGTTGCTATCATTTAGCAACGCAGCAACGAGTGCTGGAGCTATAAGAACAGAAGTGCATACAATAACAACACTTTTATTATTTTTTACTGTCAGTGAATAGCACCGAGTGAAAGTCAAAATTGTCTTTATATCTAGTGACAGCGCAGTGTTTCCCCTAGGATGGAGTTGCAGCAGCGGAGGTGAATGTTATGTATTTCGCGCGCAATTTCTTTTGTGTGCTCGCAAAGCGCAACCTGCCGGGAGGTTTCTATGTGTCTGCTGGCAACATACATACAGTACATTTTTGCACAGTAATGAGCAGGGGAAATAAGGAGAGATTGAACATATTACAAGTATAATCTTTAAAACCATTATTTACATTTATTTAACAAAAAATATTTTATATCAACAACCACCCTATACATTAAAATCCCATAACCCAATACTACAACAATCGAAAAAGGTCTGTGACTCAAACCAATGCATCTTCCCACTCCCTCCCCTCTCCCCATCACAAAGGTTGTAGTAGGAGCATAAATAGGCCATGCCTCTATTGAACAAGTTTTGGGGCTCTAGAGTCAATAATGGTGACCGTACTGAAAATGTAGCTAAAATAAATGTATATTGACATTTTTGCTAAAAAGTAATTTCTTAAAAATAAGTAGATATATTTTTCAAAACATAAGGTTGCAGTAAGACCATTAAGAGCCCATGCATATGGAAAACATTTTAGGGATCTAGAGTCAATAATGGCAACGCTATTGAAATTGTTCCTAAATAAAAATCTTAAAAAATAAGATATATTTTTCAAAACTAAAGGTTGTAGTAGGACGATGAAGAGGCCATGCCTCTATGGAACAAGTTTTGGGGCTCTAGAGTCAATAATGGCGACGCTATTGAAATTTTACCATTGTGGTCGTTTTCAGTTTTGCACTTTGCAGACAGTCCCTAAGCTCGCGGCTGAAAGCCGACTGCTCGTAGAAGCCAATACAATTCAGTTTTGCACTTTGCAGACGGTCCCTAAACTCGCGGCTGAAAGCCGACTGCTCGTTAATGGTGGATTCAATGATTCGTTTACGTGAACCAGTTCGTGTCAGTCAGTTCGCCAAGATGAGTCGTTCGCGAATCGTTCGTTTGTTTGTTCGTTCAGTCCAGTTTCCGTTTCCGTTTTCGGTAGCGGTGAATCGCATCATGGAATGCACCCATTGCATGGTTCTCAGCTGAGTCAGTCAGACTCAGTGCTACCGGAAACTCGACTGAACTGGTTCAGTTGAGTTTCCGGTGAATCGAATGGTGAATCGAATCATGGTCATGGAATGTGTTTGTGCACGGTTCTGCTGACTCTGAGTCAGTCAGACTCAGATTCTCAAAGGATCGTGGAACTTAAGTCGGTCATCAGCTGCTGACTTTATCCTGAAAGGTGAGTCAATATCGTTAATTGTACATATTAAAAAAATACCCGAGATAAACGAACAATGTGTAACCCTAACCCTAAAATGTAAACACCAGGCTACTCGACAAGAAAATGTAACGAACCACCTGAGGCTTTACTTTACCTCAGAGATAATGCGTTAGTTAATAATGATATGCTGTGCGGCATATCATGCGGCATCTGCGCATAGTGCTGCTGCGTAGGCCTACATGGACGTTCCAAGTATGTTTACTTCATGTATCGTTGAAGCTAACTAAGTATAGCCTAGTTTTAACTATAACCTACTCCTGGTGCAGTGCATGCAACAGTGTGTGCCATTTATTCAGCTACAGTATGGGAAGGTTACTTTGAAAATGTAATTCGATACGGTTACAAGTTAGTTACCCTATTAAGAACGTAATAGTATGTGTATGTGTATTATTATTAATATTATCAAAGCCAATATAACACATTTGAGTTTTCCTTTTTAACCGTAGGCTACAATAGGCCTATCCCTCAACACTGAATGAGCTTCTGTGTCAACTGTTGAACACAAACTTTAACATCTTTTTGACTATGAAATCATTCTGAGATCTAATAGATTTGATTAAAAAAAACGTTTTAATAATATCAAAATATATAAATAATAAAATTATTCACACACACAGTGTGTGAATAATAGTTGTAACTTCATTTATTTGCCTTGTAGAATTCAGCAAGATTAAAAGTGAAAATACATCAATAATAATTGGGAATTATACACAAGATTCAAGTATGCACTTAGACAAATACGATAAAATATCAATATAATATGTGCAACCTTTTTATGTGCGGTTGTTCAATACACACTGAAGGCATGATGCCACAATAGGTTTGCAGAGAACTATTTACAATATACACACTGAAGGCATGATGCCACCATAGGTTTGCAGAAAACTATATACAATATGCACAATGAAGGCATGATGCCACCATAGGTTTGCAGAGAACTATATACAATATGCACACTGAAGGCATGATGCCACCATAGGTTTGCAGAGAACTATATACAATATGCACACTGAAGGCATGATGCCACCATAGGTTTGCAGAGAATTATATACAATGTACACACTGAAGGCATGATGCCACCATAGGTTTGCAGAGAACTATTTACAATATACACACTGAAGGCATGATGCCACCATAGGTTTGCAGAAAACTATATACAATATGCACAATGAAGGCATGATGCCACCATAGGTTTGCAGAGAACTATATACAATATGCACACTGAAGGCATGATGCCACCATAGGTTTGCAGAGAACTATATACAATATGCACACTGAAGGCATGATGCCACCATAGGTTTGCAGAGAATTATATACAATGTACACACTGAAGGCATGATGCCACCATAGGTTTGCAGAGAACTATACAATATGCACACTGAAGGCATGATGCCACCATAGGTTTGCAGAGAACTATATACAATATGCACACTGAAGGCATGATGCCACCATAGGTTTGCAGAGAACTATATACAATATGCACACTGAAGGCATGATGCCACCATAGGTTTGCAGAGAACTATATACAATATGCACATCCTCGGGGGGGGGGGTTGTGAGGGGCGCTGTAACCCAGTGTCCATCCTCAGGTGGGGGGGTTGTGAGGGGCGCTGTAACCCAGTGTCCATCCTTTTTTTTGTCCTTTGACCAACAGTGATGGCAGAAACAAAACCCAAGAACCTCTGGGAACTGAAGAAGCCTGAATGTTCACTTCAGGTTCGCATTCAGGAACATGACTTGTTGCGCCTTGGAGGGAGACAGACGGCTGCGCCTCTCTGAAATGATCAGCCCCATCTTACTGAACACGCGTTCAGATGGCACTGACGTGGCGACCACAGACAATCTCTCCAGCATCAGCTGAGTGAGCCGTGGATAGATCAACGATCTACTTTTCCACCAGGTCAGAGGGTTGGAGGACCTAGGGATCAGTGCCTCTTGCAGGAAGGACCGGATCTCGAGGGACGCTTCCGCACCTGCACTAAGGTGACTAACGAGCCCTGAGACCTGCTCGTCAAAGTCACCCCAGACCATGCTCTCCTCTGTGGCTTGTCCCCCCGCAGCTCCTTCTTCCACCAGAGCTTCCTGCTGGGATGGATTCGAGATGGTCGCCTGTGCTGCAGCAGTTATGAGCCTTTGGATGGCCTCAGTGGCTGCCTGGTCATCAGAGAAGGTCTTCGTCTTGAATCTGGGGTCAAGGATGGAGGATTCAGACAGCAAGGCGTTGAACTCGATCCTATGGAAACGCTTTGCCATCTCAGCGTTGAGTGAGGTTAAAAGGGACACCACCACAGGCTGCTTGAAGCATCCGGACCTCAGGTGGTTTGCATTGACCCTCTGCAGACCCCGTGCCAAAATAATTATTTTGGAGGCAGTCACGTAGCTACAGATAGGACACAGAAAGGACACAGTTACAGTGGGTCATCTTTGTTATGTGGAACCTTTTTTAAATGTGTTTTAAATAAAATATTTATGAATTTGTTTATCTATTTATTATCCATGTATTTATGTATTTATTTAAATACTATGTATGTATATCTATTTATTGACCATATTTTTTATCTATTGACCTTTTATCTATGTATTGCCATTAACATGTGTCATATATGTCATGTCATTTATTATTCCCCAATTAATTTAATTACATAAATTAAATAAATAGATCAAATACATACCCTTCTCCACTGATCTCCACTGTCACCTCTTCATATGGCTGAAGCACCTCGCATGCCTCTTCAATGGCCGCCCACTCATCATGGGTCAAGGTGGTCACTGCTGGATTCACCAAAGCCAGGGTGGTGAAGATGGCATCCCTCAGTCTCACAAAACGCGTCAACATGAAGAAGGTTGAGTTCCACCGGGTGGGGCAATCCTGCAGAACCTTCAGGTTTGGCTGACCCATTTGAAGCAGAGTGGCCCTTAGCTTCTCCGCCGACAAGGAGCTTCGATGGAAGTGGTCCGCAATTTGTTTGACCTTATCCATACAACATAGCAAAGGTACGACCATTCATAAACCAAAATGATGCCGAGAAGCTTATACATGCTTTCATATCGAGCCGGCTAGACTACTGTAATTCACTTTTCGCTGATCTTCCCAAGAAAACAACTGAAAGACTCCAGCTCATTCAAAACTCTGCAGCTAGACTATTAACCAAAACTAAAAGGAGAGAACACATTAGTCCTGTCCTAGCTACTTTACACTGGCTTCCTGTTACCTTTAGAATTGACTTTAAGGTCCTCCTCCATATATAAAAGCACATACAAAGCTCTAAATGGACAAGGCCCTAGCTACATTGCTAACTCTCTTACTAACTACACACCAGCTAGAACACTGCGATCATCAGATACAGGTCTGTTACAGGTCACCAGAAGCAGTCATAAGAAGATTGGTGACGCAGCCTTTATCAACTACGCCCCAAAATTATGGAACACATTACCCATTAATATTAGGGAAGCAAACACGCTAGACACCTTTAAAAAGCAGCTTAAAACCTTTCTTTTTACCAAAGCATTTTATTAATTTTATCTGGCACTATTTATTTCTCTGTAACTTGCACTATTTTTACTATTTCTCTTTTAACCTGTTTTAAGGGTTTTATATTTCCTTTATCATGATTTTAGTAAGCCTATCAGAACACCAGGTTCTGATACGATGTTGGTCATTTTGTCTTTTGCTCCATGTATTGCTCCTGCTGCTTGCTTTTATTGATTTTATGTAAAGCACTTTGAATTGCAAATCTTGTACGAAATGTGCTATATAAATAAAGTCTTACTTACTTACTTATCCACTGTTTCTGACAGCTTTTTCAACCCCCCCTTAACTATCAGATTCAATGTATGGGCAAAACAATGCAGGTGCTTCCATCGGCATTTCTGAATCGCCAAGGTTATATTCGACGCTCCATCCGAAACGCAAGCGACCACCTTGTCCTGGATCTCCCACTCCCGAGTGATCCTCAAAAGATGTCCGGACAAATTGTCCGCTGTGTGTCGCTCACTGAATTGAAAACAATCCAGGAGACAGCTGACCATTTCATAATTCTCCACGAAATGGCATGTCACGGACATATAGCTCTGGGTCGTCCTGGATGTCCAACAGTCTGTTGTCAGACACACAGCTGCAGCATGTCCCACTCTCTCCTTGACTCCGGCATGGCAGGTGGCATAAAGCCGAGGAACCAGGACCTTGGAGACGGTCTTCCTACCTGGTAGGGTGTAAAAGGGATTAAGGGCCTTTGTAAATGCCTTGAAACCCCTGTCCTCCACAAATGAAAATGGCTGTAGGTCCCAGACCACCATTTTCGCCAGCTGTTCATCCAAGTTTTTCTGCCGTTGCGGTGTTATCGGCCGCAACATGTACTGGGTCAGCCTGGATTGCGTAGCCTGGCCTCTGCCCCTGGAGTCTGTGGTTTGCGATGATCCCGCAGATGGTGCCTCAGACGGTGCCGCAGACGGTGCCTCGGCCTCCTCTTCCTCCTCTTCCTCCTCTCTCCTCACCTCGCAAAGCCGGGCCCCAGGGTGCCTGGTCTTGATGTGACGGTGCAAATTGGCTGTGGACCCTCCTTTAAACAAGATTTTGTTCTTGCAAATATTGCAGGTAGCTAACACTGAACCCTCGGTTGTGTTAAAATTAGTCCACACGATGCTCTTCTTTTGTCCCGACATGGTTGACCTCTTATCTTTTGTTATAATAACGCAGGTCAAGAGACTCGAGACAAGAGGAAGTTAAAGTTCAGAGTTTAAGTTATAGTTCAACTGAGACCCACCAACTGGTGGGGGTGGGGGGGTGATGGATGTTAAAAAAAAAAAGTGAAACTAGCAAATACAACATTGTGTATGGTTAAATATGTTAGCATCTTTATTCAATGGCCTTTGAGTTATTCAACAGCTTTATTTTTATGTATGCATAATGACATGTCCTTAAATTAATAGGCCAAGGATCAAAATGCCCCCTTCCCCACATTCAAGGTGAAGTTTGACAAATCAAACGCAGAGGGGGTGGGTGGGGGGGGTTAGTTGATTATCGGAAGCTTAACAAATCAGCAAGATAATAGACCTGATTTAGCAATGATGGAGTTTAAAAGTAATTTGTGTACAGTTGTGTTTATTCTGGGCATATTTAATTTTTCTTGGGTTAACAGTAAAAACACTATTGTGAAGATGGCCACCCCCACTCAAGAATCGATCAAGATCCACCATGGTGGGGGTCCCAGGTCGCGTGCAGCAGAACGAACCATGAAAGAACAAGACAGATTGACGAGACATTCAAATATTTTATTAATCTGGCATGACACAGAAAATACAAAGACAACATGCATTTACCATTTCACTGATATTTAATCGTATTATCGTACGCTCACTAAGCCCCTTCGTTTTTTTCCCCAAGGAATCGGTTTATTTCTGGCTTGCATACGATTGTCTGGCTCTCGTGAGTCGCCTCGGTCTCTCGTCTTCGCCACTCACACAGTGAGTGAGTGAACGAACTGTCAGCGAGTCGTGGGTCTGGGAGGAGTCGATTCTGAGTCACGAACGAGACGAACGAGAGAGAAGAACCAGTTTGGTTCGTTCGTTCTAACGATTCGTTCGTTCGAACGAATCAGTTCGCGACCGAACCACCACTACTGCTCGTAGAAGCCAATGCAATTCACCGTTCGCTAAAGACGGCTCGTTTGGATGAAAACAATGTTGTAGCTGGTTCTCTGGGTTACTACACTAAATTGTGTCGCAACAATGTTTCACTGATGATCTATTGAACCGCAAACTCCGAATCTGCGGAAGTTCCTCCGTTAATATGAAGCTCTCCTCTCCTCTTGTTAAAAAAAAGAAATTCAGCAGCGGCGGTCATATTTCAGCAGCGGCGTACTGCCGCTGCTAGTTGCATATAGGGGAAACACTGAGCGATTATTTTGTTCAGATAAGTACCGGTAAACTTAGTCAGAAGATCTAGAAATATAATGATAGCTATGGGCTAACTTGCCAGTCACAATTGGGAAATCACTCCCCTAATTAAATCTTTCCCCCAACGTTGTAAAGAGATTGCCGATTAGTTATCCCACGTTTTGATGGTAGCCTACTAGCTCCAGCAACAACATCTTTGCGTAGTGTTTATTTCTAAGCTTTCTTTTACCCAGTGTGCGAAATACCCTTCAATATTCGGGGGTCTCCATCTCCAGATTGTTGCTCAATACCGATATAGGTTTTGCAGTAGGCCTATAACATTACAATATTTCAAGAATGCAAGCCAAGTCAATCAGTCTTTAGCCTACATGACAACACGGACACACTTAACAATTTTGATAATCCGATATGCTATAGTATTGTAAAGCGACACCGACATAGGAGGCTGCATTGGCTAAAGTTGTTTGGATGCACGTTGATTTATAACAATACACAAAGCACATTCGTCCAACCCGTGGCCTGTAGGCCTACTACGAACCTCGATTCGTGGGTTAGCGAGGTAGCCTATGTTGCGCTCAAAGCCTGGGTTAGTGGGGACACGAAAGTTGATCTCTTTTGAGAGATACAGGTTCTCATTAGAGGGTATGCGCTATTTGATCGTCCTTGTTGAACCTTATGTAGACAATGCTTGCAGTTGCGCATTGTGTCTCTGTGAGAGAGAGTGGTGGAGTGGAGGAGGAAGCGCATCAGTCTTGAATTTCTGCGGGCGGGGTTCATCTCCCAAGTGACGCGCATTTATGCATATGGAATGCTTATTCACTAAAGGTTATATTTTTGTGCTTATTTCGAACTTGAACCCATATTCTCAAGGCCGTGCTGGCACCACATCTAAGGGGGTAAAAGGCATGACGATAGACCGGCGACATTTGAACCCCGGTCGCTGGCGTTCGGGACTTATACTAATCCACTACGCCACCACCGCTACCTCTCAGCAAATGAAAACATATGTGATACATTTCTTACATAGGGTGTATTTTAAGAGAATTCCTTAAATTATAGAATAAGGCAGGTTGGACGTTGCTTATGCATTTTGAATCCTCATCACTCTATTGGGATTAATGGCGAACAATTCTGCATTTGGCAGTTATTTTATAGACAATATGCAGAATCTTTTCACTTATACAGAAAAAGATTATATAAACTGCTTGATCTATCCAGTTTGTAAAAGTGAGTTAAATGACGCGATAATCGCCCCTTTCACGTGAACGCGCATTGAACCTAAAGCGGAAAACCTGGCTCGGCTAATCGAATCCTAAGTGAGCTTCGTAGTACCATTTAACTCTGATTGTGAGTTGCGTCTCTGTTGATCCAGGCTTTCCCAAGAAAGCCTGTGTATGTTCAGCCAGGTTCGTAGTATACCCCACAGGTTGCCTACGTTTAGACTTATCCAAGTTGTTTACTTCTAAAGGCGTGGTACCCGAATAGTCTTTTAGGAGTCTTCTAAATACTCTTTACGTCGTTCGTAAATGGTGCTGTTCAGAAAGAACGTGCTGAAATCGATTGCTCAGAGATCGTATTTCCATTTTAAAGGGGACATATTATGAAAACAGCACTTTTCTTGGGATTTGGGGATTTGTTGTGGGTATATGGTGCTCCCACACGCATACAAACTTTGAAAAAAGTCTGTACTTGTAAGATACGTATATCTGGAAGCAGCCCGCCTTAAGCTACCAAACGAGCGAGTCAGTTTCAGCGCCCGTTCCTACGTAGGATGGGGCGCTCATTTGAATATGACCCCACCCCCTTCAATCAGAGTATAAATAGGACACGGCCTTGTGTTTCATGATTGGAATTCATCATGTCGAGGATTCACAAGAGGTGTTCTGTTGTTGGCTGTATGGACGTCCACAAATCCCTCCATCATGTCCCAGAGGACGAAAGAGCGACGTGGATTGATTTCATTTTTGAAGGCGAAGTCCCGGCTACAGTTGGCAAAAACCTGTTGGTCTGGGCTAACCACTTTACGACTGACTGTTTCTCCAACTTCGGTCAGTACACGGAAGGATTAGCTGTGAAACTTTATCTGAACGTGGGGTCCCTTCCAACTTTGCGTGGAATACCTGCAGACGAAAGACATGTAAGTATACAAATAATTTGCTGTGTGTTTCTTTAGTAGATTAGCATGAACTTGTGCGTGTTGGTGGCGTGAGTTTTTCCATTGAAAACGATGAAAGGCTGGGGAAAGCACATGCTCCAAAGCTACCAAGGATACATTCAGTGAGACAATGGGTGAACTAGATTTTTATAGGTAAACGTTCGCATTGTGGGTAGTTAATGCAAAGGTGACATAGGGGAGTTGGAGTGACCATCGTGGAGAATGCAAGACAGTTAACGGAATCTACATAACACGGAAGTCATTCGATAGACATGGCCTGAGTATCAGATTTCGTGGATACAATGGCAATTCAAATACCAACGAAGCTCCCATCCAGAGAGAGGAAGGGAGGTATCTAAAGGTACAGCGAGAATGTAAACAAGTGAATAGCAATTATATATACACGGTGAATATAATTTGTATATTATAGTTAGGCAGTGGCTATTCGTACGGCGACCGAGCTTGTCACGTGACCGCTACTCTGCGCTAACCCTAACCGGGCCGACCGTAATTATAGTAATTAATTATAGCAATAACCCTAACCCTTACCCTAACCATAACCTGCCGTGAAAATAGACTAATGCAGTATTTTTACGGCGCGCCGTACGAATAGCTTAATTGCTATTCTTACGGTCGCCGTACGAATAGCCACTGCATTATAGTTATGCTTGATATTTAAACGACACAGAGCTATATATGCAAGATAAGGTTGACGTGCATCCTGCATCATCGAAGTTACCTGCTACAAGGGATATTGGCTGCAATACTGAGCCACCTCAGAGACACCATGTTGGCACATAGTAGGGCAGATAACTGCCATTTTTCATTGAAATTGTGCAAAATGTGATACAAGCACCAAATTTGGCATAGTGGTTCCCAAGGGTCTACTTAGAAAATCTGCCTGACGTGCCATTCAAAAATCCAAGATGGCGGCCATTTTTCAATATGGACGCCAAATGTGTCTGCCGAAAATGTTTTTTCTCATATAAATCCATGTACTTTATGGATTTGAATGATCTTGTTGTGGATTTCTATGTTTTCTTGCATGCTGATTCAAATTTTTTCTAGAGAAAAAAAAGAAGTGAATAACTTCACACTTTTTGGCTATTTAGATCAGCCTTTTTCTGCATTTTCGCTTGCCTAATGAGTGTTTTGCTATTTTTTACTATGTGCATGATGATAATTTCTAAATGTATAGAACAGTATTTACATTTAGTGCATAGGGTGTAGGGTGTTGTAGTAGAGGTAGGACCTTTTTTTCATCAGTCAGCCACATTCTCCTGATGGAATCCAGGCACTGGTCCTCAGTACTTACCTAACTCTATGGCTCCAAGAAGTTGCTAGTGCCGACATGGCACTGCTCTGTGTTTGAGGGAGTATGCCATGCATTAATATATACATATATCTGACACACAGCAAATAGGTTATGACAATAAATAGTGGTGATTATACCGCCATCTAGTGGTCATTTAAATTCGCTTTAGTAATCTAATTATAGCTTAACTGCCATTAACGAGCATATTCACGGTAGGAATAAAAAACCCAACTCACGCTACAAATAATACATATACAAGAAAGCTTATAACTATTACACAGGTCTAACATATAATAATATGTAACAGATCTTACATTTATTAATACACTAATACACTAACAGCCAAACTAACACCGTGCAGACTCTTCTGGTGTTTTGCCGCGAACTAACTCAAACACAAGAGGTTGCTGGGCAACGGATCTCTGCGCGTGCACAATCTGCTAAAGTCTCTGGCCTTTCTAACATACAGGTTGGTAAAAGGATAAACACTCGGCCCTGGTCATCAGAATGGCTTTAAATACCAAAGATGAGACTGCATCATGGCAGACCAACTGGACCAAGTGTTGCCTCTGTCAAACAGAGAAAAGTGAATGCCTCACATCTCCACTTGCAAATCCTGCCCGAAGGGTAGAGGATGGATACAGCCTCTTAGGGAGGAATATTCCTCTATTTCATGCAGTGAATGCACTACCAATCAAGATGGACCCACGAAGGCTTGATGACGGCAGTGGGATAGAGGCAACCCTGAGGAAAAATCAAGCACAGTACCATGCTAGTTGCAGGCTTCTGTTCAGCAACAGTAAGTTACAAAGGGCAGAAAAGAAAACGTCTCCTGCGATGGATGAGAACAGCAGCAGCGGCAGCAACAAAATACCACGGAGATTGTCAGACCCCAAACGGATAGAATGTTTTATATGTGAGGAGGAGGGAGATCTGGATGACTTTAGACAAGCTATGACCATGAAACTGAACAAGAGGGTCAACAAGTGTGCAAAGACTCTCAATGATGGAAAGCTGCTTGCCAAACTGAGTGCTGGAGATGTGGTGGCGCAGGAACTGAAGTACCACAGTGCATGCTTGGCTGGTCTCTACAACCGAGAACGAGCTCACCTGCGTGCTGAAGAGCTGAGGGAAGCAGAAAACTCTGAGGTAGGAAAGAGGGATGCATATCCAATTGCCTTCTCTGAACTGGTAACATACATCATTGAGACAAAATCTGCAAGTGAGAGTTCAGCTCCATCAGTCTTCCGACTTGCCGACCTATGTATGCTCTACAGGCAGAGGCTGGAGCAGCTTGGCATCAACAGTCTACAAGCTGAACATCATGGACGTGATGTCCTACTGGCCTTTAAGAAGGATGTAGGGTCAATTCTTGCACAAGCAAGCAAATATGGAGAAGCTGTTCATCTTGCAAAGGCTGCTGGGATGATCAGACGTGAAATGCTTCAACACAAATCACAGTGGAATGGCACGTTCCATGATGGGTGCCTAGAAGATGCTGTCCCATCATCACTGCTTCAGTTTATTTGTATGATTGAGCATGGAGCAGACATCAAGTCACAACTCCAACATGGAGCCTCAAAGTCTGACCTTGCAATGGCTCAGCTCTTACAGTACAATTGTTTTGCCAAATACAAGGCCGGATCTCACGTCCACATACATTCCAAGGACCGGGAGACACCATTTGTTGTGTACATGGGCATGTCTGTGTTTGCAAAAACAAGGAAGAGGCAGCTCATAGACATGCTCCATGACAATGGACTCAGCATCACCTATGATAGAGTCTTAGAAATCTCAGCCCAGCTTGGAGAAGCTGTTGTAGCTCAGTACGTGGATGATGGAGTTGTCTGTCCACCAGTGTTGAGGAAGCAGGTGTTCACAACGTCCGCGGTGGACAACATCGACCACAACCCAACAGCAACTACAGCTCAAACTTCTTTTCATGGTACCAGTATGTCTCTGTTCCAACACCCAAGCCCTGAACATCCTGGTGAGGAACGAGAGCCAGTGAAGCTCAGTGGAGATTACAGGGTGAAGAAAGTTCCTGAGCTTCCTGAAGCATTCACCAATGTTAAACCAGCGTACCTTACTAAGAACCCAAAACCTCCAGCTGTGCCAAGAAAATTATACCAAGCACTACATTCAATCCAGCCACACCTGAAGGAAGAGTACAGGTGGCTTGATGAGGTGTCTGTCACTGAGAGAGTGGGTGATACTCTCAGTATCACATGGGCAGCCCACCATGCAGCACAGAAGAGGAGCCAACCTTTTCAAGTGAGCATGTTGCCTTTGATACGAGACCAGGCTCACTCGGTTGCAACAATCAAACATGCCATGGGGAAGATTCGAGATACAGTTGCTTTCCTCAACCCAGGGCAGACGCCGGTCATAGCTGCTGACCAACCACTATTTGCACTAGCAAAACAAATTCAGTGGCAGTGGCCTGAGTATGGAGAGGACCAATTTGTTATCATGTTTGGGGGACTTCACATAGAGAAGGCTGCTCTTGGTTCCCTTGGAAAACTACTGGAACAAAGTGGCTGGACCAGTGCTATCGCTGAAGCAGGGGTGGCCTCATCTGGTACAGCTGAGTCATTCCTGACTGTGTCAAGTATCACCAGGACAAGATTGGCCCACCAGATCACAGCATGCAGCCTGTATAAACTGAAGAAAGAAGCCTACCAAGACTACTGCTCTGAGGAGACTGACAGACCTACGCTCCTTTGAAGACTGGTGTGAGCAGCGGAGACCTCAGAGTCCACAATTCCAGTTCTGGGATCTGGTTTTGGACATGGAGCTGGTTCTGCTCCTGTTGATACGCTCCTTCAGGGAAGGAAACTTTGACCTGTACCGTGAAGCACTCTCAGAACTGATCCCCTACTTCTTTGCAAATAACAACGTGAATTATGCTCGGTGGCTTCCAGTTCATTTCAGAGACATGATGTCTCTTGAGAAGCAGCATCAAGAAGTAGCCAGAGAGTTTCACAAAGGAAACTTTGTTGTCCACAAGTCCAGAAGAGATTTCTCTGCCATGGCCATTGACCAAGCCCATGAACAGAACAACGCAGCCATCAAGGGTGATGGAGGAGCCATTGGACTAACAGAGGACCCAGGGGCACTTCGGAGATGGATGGTGGCTGGACCTGAAGTGAGCCATCTAGTCTTTGCATATGAGGCTATTTCTGGTGTGAAAGACGCAACCATCAGCACCAAACACCATGAACAGACCTTAAGTGCCCAGACATCTTTCCTTGAGAGGGTGGAGGCACTGTTCAGTGTGATAAAAGAGATGGGCAACCCTTTCCAAGAAGAGTCTGCTGATTTGCTGGCACTTGACACAAAGAACATTGCAGATCCAGCACTAGCTGAACTGGTTGGTAGTCATCATGAGAGAGGCAAGGAGAAGTTCCAGTCATTTATGGAGGCCTTGGAGAATGAAGAAGAATGCACATTTTATCAGCCAATCAAAAAGAACAAGGCTTCTTTCTTCAAGCACGAGCAGGCAGCCAGCAGCTCCAAGGAGAAAGTGCTTAAAGATGACTGTCACTTGTTCTCCCGGCTCTTCATATCCTGCCAAAACAGACAGTGTGACTTGCAAGAATTCTTCAAGTATGAGAACCAGTCAGCACCTGCATCTCTCAGTGACAACGGCAGGCTTCGTATGTGCCAGAAGTCACAGCTAACTGAAATTCTTCAGGCCCTGGTGACATTGCCTGATAGCGAACCAAAGGCTGACACCATCATCATTGATGGATCAGCGCTCATCAATTCCCTACCTCCACGCAGCCCGAAGACTGAGAAAATATGTCAGGCTGGAACCACAAGTATGGTCATCGTGACAAAAGGAGAAGATGTCATCAGCAACAAAATCAAATCCTTAGATGCTGTGGCCCCATGCTGTCATGAAGAAGCTGATACCCGGATATTTGTACATGGAAGAGATGCAACTGCAGAGGGTAGCAAGTCACTTGTCATCAAAGCCAATGATACTGACGTGCTCGTCATAGCAGTGTCTAAGCTGCCATCCCTGCAGAGGCTTGGTCTTGAAAAAATGTGGATTGCCTTTGGGCAGGGAGCCAATGCTCGATGGATACCAGTCCATGAGGTAGTTTCCGCAATAGGACCTGAGAAAGCCAGTGGGATCCTGTATTTCCATGCATTCACAGGCTGTGACGTGGTCTCGTCTTTCCATGGGAAGGGAAAGAAATCTGCATGGCTGACTTGGGAAGTCTGTGATGAGGTTTCTAAAACCTTTACAAAACTCAGCAACTGTCCAACAGAGGTTTCTGAAGATGACCTGCAGAAGCTGGAGAATTTTGTTGTCGTCATGTATGACAGATCAAGTGCAGCTACCGGTGTTGACGAGGCAAGGCTGAATCTCTTTGCCCGTAAGCAGAGGTCCTATGATGCGATCCCACCAACCAGTGCAGCCCTCATGGAACACGCAAAACGCGCTGCTTACCAGGCTGGTATCATATGGGGTCAAGCAACAGTAACCAATCCAGAAGTCGTCAGTCCTGCCGACTGGGGATGGAATCAGAAGGGAGACTTATGGCAGATCTGTTGGACAACGCTTCCACCTATTGCAGCCAGCTGTCAGGAACTGACCCAGTGTTCCTGCAAGAAAGGCTGCAACCGGAGATGCAAATGCTTTCGTTCAGGGCTCGCCTGCACTGCACTCTGCAGCTGTGTATGTCAGCTGTAGTGCTACATATACAGCGGTGTACGTTGGTTTCAGTGTTTGGGCCACTGTAATAGTTTGCTTTGGAAGGACGATTTTTACAGTATTAAGGATTTTTATTATTATTTTCAAATTTTGTTTCCGTCCTGAATAACATGATCCAAATGCTAAATAACTTAATGCAAAATGGGTATATTTAATGTTTATATTTGTGTAAATAAAGTATTAGGAGTATTATTTGATGTGTTATGTTGCTTTTTTATATAAAGTGTTCATTTTCTACCATTTACAGTATTATAATGCTAGTGAAGGTAAAATAATTAGGTTCAGCATGGAAGAAAACATACAATTCAACACCAAGATCACTCAAATCCATCAAGTACATGCATATCTATTAGGCCTGCAGCGGATTCGAATTGTATCCGAATCCGTTCGGTTTGTTTACCACAGTTCGGAGCATTCTGGAGATCCACGGATTTCGGTTTCATGAAGGCATTGCCTTATGTAGCGTATTTTGCCTACTGTAGCCTACGTCCGATAAAAAGGGTGTTTAGGACCCAGCGGAATGCATTCTCTCCAGTGCTGCCCGAGCCAATGAGACTTTTCCCGCCCCTCCCTTCATCCTGTCAGCGTTCAAAACAAACTGGGCTTTTCAAGCGCACGATTCCTAAATTTAAAGAAAGTAATTGATACAATTATATTCTAAATATACGGGAGATAAATACAAACGTGTGATAATCGGGATAACGGCCTTCGAGGTCGACCGGTTCGATGGAAATAATGGACAGGTAGAGGCAACTCTGGCTTCATGCTGCGCTCGACGCCAGAGTTCTAAGCCTCGTCGGCCGTTATCCCTTACATGTTACACTCAGTGCACCATGTTTTCAAATGCATTTAGGGGAAAATTTATTGCACAAAAAAGCCTTGCAAGTTGTCTGATTGCAGTCAATTAACACATTGCAAATAGCCTGTGGGTCTCATTCATTTTTGTGTTTCTCCCCCAAACCCTCCGTCAAAAAAAAGTCTGCCTATTTACTATCACGGACATGATCCTAATCCGAACCGTATCCGAAACCGAGGCCCAAAACGGTTATCTGAACCGAACCGTGGACACACTGATCCGTTTCACCCCTAATATCTATGAGCAAAACCATTTTCGGCAGACACATTTGGCGTCCATCTTGAAAAATGACCGCCATCTTGGATTTTTGAATGGCACGTCAGGCAGATTTGTTAAGTAGACCCTTGGGAACCACCATGTTAAATTTGGTGCTTGTATCACATTTTGCAAATTTTTTCCATTATCTGCCCCACTAACACAACTCTCTTTGAAGACTCTTCATTCACATTACAGAAGTGAAGGTTGGTAGTGTTTATACTGTAACAGTGCAGTCATGTTTTATTCCTAAGAATGCCCTATCATAAATATATACTTTTTGTTACAGCTCTCAGGCTACTGTGTCCTTCAAGGACTTTGGCACATCCACTGATCCCTTCACAGGCCCACTGCCTGTAGCATGCTCGACACCTGTAAAGCCGCCACCATCTAAGAGACCTCGGCTGCAGCAGCAGGAGACCGGCTCTGACTGCATTGTGGCACAATTTCCACATGTGCACCTATACAAATAAATCATGCATGCATAATGCTAAATAAATAAACCTGTCATACCAGTATTTGCAACCAATAATAGCTCCCACGTCTGAGATTGGTGCGTGCTCCAGATGACCACATTTTCCTAGCATGAGTTGAATGTCCAGTAGCGCTAGGCATTCTCAAGATTACAACACAAACACATCTGGTTGACATAATTTCACGTTTTGTGAAATAGAATATAGTTATAACTAGTGTAAATTCAATAAGCTTACTATATAATCGCCTAGCTTTTAAAGATGGCTACTAGATACTTATATTTAATTCATTTGCACTATTAACATGACATATTTACCAAAAGTACCTTACCATGCATACTGAAACACGGCTGGCCCCCGCAAGCGTCTGATACAAGCCTACGAACCCAACGCAGACTATTCATAATATTCAAATGAACATGGAAGATGCAGTGAATGAAGTATCCTATTGATTAGACAGCGATTCAGACACTGTCAGAGTGTGAGGAGAGTTGACGGACAAGATGGCGGTTGACCTAGTTTCAAAGTTTATAGGCCTACCGTGTATACTCGGTAATACTGGTGTTGAAGCAAGTGTATTACTCGGTGTGAAAATGTCCACATCGCGGCAACCCTAATGTCTTCTATATATCTAGTGCCAGCAGTTAGCGTCAAACTTATACGGGAAAATCAGACAATGACGTTGAAATGTTCCTTAAAAAATAAAACGTTTTTCTATGACTAACCATTCAGAAGCATCCTGCTGAATTCTCGGAGTCTGGGGTACTGCAGGAGCCTCCTCTCCTTCTTCAGGATCCGATTCAGGTTCGAACATATAGGGTTGAACCACTGGAGCTGCCATGTCCGCTACTTTCACATGCTACGCTGCACTCTCTCCGTAACCATGGTATCAGTTTGTTAGAAGGGCGTGTCCAAATGCAATGAGCAGGGTGCCTCATTTGCATTGAAGCTACACCCCCCTGAAACAGCGCATTCTGAAAGGGACTGAACCAGAGGGAATAGCGGTAGGCGAGATTTTTCTTCCTAAAAGTTATTTCAAGCAAACAGCTTCAAAAACACGTTTTTGGAACCTCAAATGCTATGTTTACTTGCTGTGAAAATAGCATAATATGTCACCTTTAAAGCGCATGACAGCGTACAAAATAATATAATAATACATTTAATTTAGAGGCGCCTTTCAAGGCACCCAAGGTCACCTTACAGAGCATAAAGTCATCATAAATCGTTTAAAAACAAGACATTGTGGAAAAAATAATAATAATAAAAAAAAAATAATAATCAAGACAGTGATCAGTTAGACGTTGTGTGCGAGTTTGAACTGGTGATTTTTGAGTTGTGACTTGAAGGTTGTAATGGTGTCTGACTGTTTTATGTGTGGGGGGAGGGAGTTCCAGAGCCTGGGTGCTGAACAGCTGAATGACCGGGCACCCATTGTAATGAGTCGTGATGTGGGGATACATAGTAGTAGGGCTGGGCGATATGATGATATATATCGTGTGATGATATAAAAATGTCTATCGTTTCATATTATGCTCTATTGTTTATATCGTCTGGTCGCAAATCACACTCTTTACGGTAATATTTTTCGTCATTTGGACAACGCTTTACATTCTTCCACACGTCACATGAAGGCAACACAAACAAACATGGAGGAGAGTGAACTCGACAATTCTGAACAGGAGAAGGACTCAGACGACCAGCCAAGACAAAGTGAGCTTGTACCTAAAGGAGGGGCCAACCGTTCCCCTCACCAGACTCAAACACCACAAACCTATTTTACCACCTACGAAAGAATCATGACAAACAGTATGGAGAGAGTCTAGGGATGAAGTCCACAAAAGTACAGTCGTCGAGTGCTCAAAACGTACTTGTTATATTCTATATATTTATGTTGTGAGCCTTATATTGCTGCATTAGTTTAAACTTGAAAAGTGTTCCATGTTTACATTTCGTATTTTATATACCAATATTTATGTTAGGCCTGTATTCATTTTTGTTTGCCGCTACAATACAAAGTTCTACGGTTAAAGACTATTGGTATGGTTGGTTTTAATATTTTTGAAAACCAACCAAATAAGTATTTTCTATTTACCTTTTTATATTTTAAATTTTGTTACATGCATAAATTGCACCAAAGTTCTAAATAAAAGGAGAAAAATAATCATGAGTAAGTTCTTTATTTGTAGAGTATATAATTCAAAATGTAATACGAAATAGGCCTTTCCATGTGGTCATTTTATATAAACTATTTATTAATTGAATTTACAGAAAATGTGCTATATCCTGATATATATCGTTATCGGGATATGAATCACCTATATCGGGATATGATATTTTGGTGATATCGCCCAGCCCTACATAGTAGTCCAGCAGAGGTTGAGCGGAGGGAGCGGGAGGGAGTGTATTCTTGGAGGAGGTCGCAGAGGTAACTGGGGGCTAGGTTGTGGAGAGCTTTGTAGGTGAGGAGTAGGGTTTTGTATTGGATGCGGTAGTGTACTGGGAGCCAGGGAAGTTGGATGAGGACAGGGGTGATGTGGTCAGATGATTTGGTGCGGGTGATGATCCGGGCGGCTGAGTTCTGAATGATCTGCAGTCTGTTGATGAGTTTGGTGGGGAGTCCGGTGAGGAGGGCGTTGCAGTAGTCTATGCGTGATGTGACAAATGAGTGAACTAGGATTTCAGTGCTGGATTGGGTCAGTGATGGGTGGAGTCTGGCGATGTTGCGGAGGTGGAAGAATGCAGTCCGGGTGATGTTGTGAATGTGGGGTGCGAATGAGAGGGTGTTGTCCAGGATGACACCGAGGCTCTTGACTTTGGAGGAGAAGGGTACTGGGAATCCATCGATGATTATGAGTGGAGCTGGGGTGTGTTGTGATTTGGTGAGGGTGGATTTGGAGCCGATGAGCAGGGCCTCGGTCTTGTTTCAATTGAGTTTCAGGAAGTTCCTGCTCAACCAGCTCCTGATCTCTGGAAAATGGAACCCATGGTGACGGAGGATTGTGCCCAGCGGGAGGAGGTAAGTGCTGAACAGGAGTGGACCCAAGACTGACCCCTGGGGGACACCCAGTGAGACACCTGAACACCCAGACTTGTGGTTGCTTAGTTGAACAAATTGTTGACGGCCGGTGAGGTAGGATGTAAACCAGGAGAGTGCAGCACCAGTGATCCCAATGCCAGTCAGGCGGTCCAGGAGCAGAGGTTGGGAGATGGTGTCGAATGCTGGGCTGAGATCGAGGAGGATGAGAATGGTGAGTAATCCAGAGTCGGCTGCACGGAGGAGGTCATTGGTGATTTTGACTAGGGCTGTTTCAGTGCTGTGTTTTGGACGGAAGCCAGATTGGAACGGTTCGTGGAGATTGTTTGTGTCAAGATGGGACTGTAGTTGTGCGGCAACCACCCTTTCAAGTGTTTTGAGATGAAAGGGAGATTGGAGATGGGCCGGTAATGGTTAAGGTCAGTTGGGTCAGCACCAGGTTTTTGAAACGGTCTGTTCTGTTACTGGGGTGAAGTCAGAGAGGGAGCTGATGAAAAGTTGGCCAGAGGTGATCATCCAGGGTGGGTCATCAGAGGGGGTGCGAGATGAGGCCAGTTGTTGGTGAATGGTGTTGATTTTAGAGCTGAAGAAGTCCAGGAACGCAGTGCATTGGGTGGTGGAAATCTCTGGAGGGAGGGTTTTAGGAGGCTAAAGTAAGTGGCTGACTGTTGAGAAGAGGACTCTGCTGTTGCCTGTACCAGTGTTGATGAGGTTGGAGTAGTATGAGGTTTTGGCAGTGGTGAGGGCATTCTTGTAGTGATGGAGGTGGTCTGAATACATTTGGCGGTGCACAGTGAGTTGAGACTTATTGTAGAGTCGCTCCAGTCGACGACCAGTGGCTTTGAGCTGGCGCAGATGAGGAGTGAACCAGGGAGCAGTGTGGGTGAATGAGACTGAGCGGGTTTTCAGGGGGGCCAGGGTGGTGAGGGAAGAGGAGAGGCAGTTATTGAAGTGAGTCACCAGGTCAGTCAGGGAGGAAGCTGGGGGAGGGTTGGGGTAGGAGCTGATCAGGGTGGAGAGGTCTGTAGTGTTGATATGTTTGATGTTTCTGAAGGAGATGGTCCGTTGTTCCTTGGTTTTGTGTAGTTGGGTATGAATGTCAAAAAGTAAAGCTTTAGTAGGCTGTTGTGTTTTTGACTAATAGTTGATTAATCCTTTATTAATCAACATCAACATTTCTTATTTTCTACAGAAACAAGGAAGCTCCTATGAGGCAAAAAGGAAGAGAAAGTTCCTTCCAGAGTGGAAAAAAGATTACGCTTTCATTGACTGGGATGCAGATGCGGAACTGTACTGCAAGACCTGTCGGAGCTGTCCAACCCAGGCCAGGGGGAACAGCCTGTTCAATGGCGTCACAGGAGAAAAAGTCAGGGTGAAGACGATTAAGGAGCATGTAGCCACAGCGCTCCACAAATTGGCAGCAAAAGCCTTGCAAGCTAAAGAATATCCAGTGGGGGGGGGAAATAGTGTCAGCCTTTGACAGGATGGAGGCAGCTGTGCAGGACAAGATGGTTAAACTATTCAACATTGCCTACTTCATTGCAAAAGAAGAGCAGCCATTCACCCTTTTCCCCAAGCTGATGATGCTTCACAAAAGAAAGGCCTCGACCTTGGCTCAACCTATCACAACAATGTGGCCTGCAACACCTTTGTTGAAGTCATAGCCTCATGCTTCATTGAGGACCTCAAGGAGGAGTTGCAAGCAGCCAGGTTCTTCTCTGTCATGTCTGACTCCTCAGTTGACCGTTCGGTTAAGGACCAGGAGATGATCTACTGCACCTACCTCGTGGATGGCAAACCAGTGAACCGTTTTATCCAGATTGTTACCCTGGATGCCATTCTGAAAGGGCTGAAAGTGGTAGGTCGTTTTGTTTACTTTTGAATGTATGAATGAAAGAATGCATGCCTCTATTGTATTCATATTATAACCTAATGTAATGATGCTAAGTCTTTTAAAAATTCCAACTTTATCTCCAAGGTTGGGGTTCAAGAGGAGGACCTGAAGCTGCGTCTTGTGGGGTTTGGATGTGATGGCGCTTCCGTAATGCTGGGAGTGAACAACGGAGTCGCAGCCAGACTAAAGCACCTGTGCCCCTCCCTAGTGGCGATATGGTGCGTCGCTCATCGGCTGGAGCTGACTGCGCTCGACTGTTTAAAACAGCTTCCCAAGCTGAAGGAACTAAACGAGCTGCTACGTATCATCCACAAACATTACACAGTCTCTTCTAAGGCGTCACGGAAGCTGGAAGAGATCAGCAAGGCGATGGAGGTCTCCATTCTCAGGCCAGGGAACACAGAAGGTATTAATATGATAAAGATCTGTTTGTTATATTTTATTCTTAATTGAGACAGTGTATTTTAATAGGAGACAGTGCACATTAATGAACATTACTGTAAGATTTGTAAATATGCCGGTTCAGACAGCCAGGGGGGCTAGTTTTCAACCGTAGTCTAAGGCAGATGTCATGAGCACTAAAAATAAATAACAGCATAAAATAATATCAATGTTGATGATAATGATGAATGAATTAAAACCAAAGTGAAACTGAATGTCTAATCTCTGCTGTCTGATTGCAGGTGGCTGATTGCTGACAAAGGCTGATTGCTGGCTACCACACACATCGCATGCCCTGGAGGTCCTCATGAGGAACTACAAGCCTCTGCTTGTACACTTTGAGAACCACGCCAGTGATCCCCATGACAGGGAAGCGAGTGCAGCCATGAAGGGGAGGGCAAAGCTTATGCTGAAGTCTCTGAAGCAGTACAGCACACTCCTCTTCATCCACCTCATGCTGGATATACTTCACGAACTGAAGCAGCTCAGCCTCTTGTTTCAGAAAGACGGCCTCACACTCCAGATGGTCTCGGATGGGCTGCAGACTACATGCATGTTTTTTGTAGCTATGCAGGTGAGGAACAATATTCCCTTATTTTACATTATTGCATATTAAATTTAGGCTGTAACAGCTAAAAGTCAGAGTTGTATGATTGAATTGTGGTTTTTGGTGATGAAATTATTATAAATGTTTGTTCATGTAATGCAGACAAACCCAGGCCCAAGGCTGCAGCGGTTCCTGACCGAAGTTGGGACTGGATCCAACTGGCAAGGGGTTGAGATCAACAGGACCAGCACCGATGATGACATCTTTAACAACATCAAGCTTCGCCTCACCAACAGCTTCTGTGAGTTTGTGTCAGAGCGTTACGAGAGTCTCGAGACTGGCATTCTGAAAGCGGTTTCGACACTATTCGACTTATCCAGTTGGCCAGAAGACACCACCGCCCTGGCTACATTTGGCACAGATGAACTAAATGTCATCATGGAGCATTTCCGCCCAGTCCTGGAGCCATGCAAGGACTTTGTATCTGAGGATGCAGCAAGGCGAGAGTGGCTTGACCTCAAGATCCTGGTTGCCCGTCGCTACAGGCATCTCGATTCCCAGGTGAGTGATCCTCCAGGGGTTTCCTCCCCACTAACAGCAACATTGTACTTAAATAGCACATTTCCTACAAGTAGATTGCAGCACAGTGTGCTTAGGTCCACAAAGAATCCCAGAATAAAAACATGCAGGATGAACAGACTTTCAATTTCAATCCATTTTCTCAGGTGCTGTGGCAGAGGCTTATCCAGGGTGCCATTGGAAGAGCCGGTCAGTTCCAGCACATGCAGGTGGTAGCAGAGATCAGCCTTGTCCTCCCCATGAGCAGCTCCTGCTGCGAGCGTGGTTTCTCGTGCATGAAACGGGTGAAGTCGGACTGGAGGTCTCGCCTAGCAAATGACACTCTGACCAGCCTCATGCTAATCTCAATGCATGGCCCTCCTCTGGACGAGTACAACTCAATAAAGGCAGTCACTAAATGGTGGAGTACTGGCAGAAGGTCACGTAGACCACAGTTCTGCGACTGAGGGTGCTTGTCATCTACAAATAAATTACTATTTCCTCAACATAATGTTTTGTGTTTTCATTATATTATCAGTAAGTAACAACTGAAACTGGCAAAAAAAAGATTTATGGGAAAATTCGGGACGGTTCAAAATGTTTTTCGGGACGGTTCCGGGACGGTGGTGAAACAAAGTTAATTTTAATCCCTGGGCCCAGCGCTGCAGGCAGGTCCCGGACAGCTGACAGCAGTGGCACGGACACGTAGCATCCAGCTGGTCACCAGCTTGCTAGCTAGGGACCAGTTTCCAGGGGTAGAAGGGGAAAATTGTAGTCCGATCCGAGGTCCAGAAGGGTTTCAGACAGAAGGGGTTGAAAGTAAGCAAAAGAAAACTAATAAAAAATTAAAGACTAGTAAGATAAAGAAAAAGAAAATCGCGAAAAAATAATGTTCAGAATGATGTTCAGAGCGAGAAGCGGCAACCGGTGAGCAGCAGCGTTCAAAAGGCAACAGCGTCCACCAACTGTCAAGCAACTGTACGACTCCACATATAAAACATGTAAAAATAAAGAAAACTGGCGTATTTACAATAGCGAAAAGTGACTATATATAACTAGTTAACTTAGCTAAACTACTAAAGACCAAAAAAAAACAGCAAAATGTTCAATGCATTCAAGAGAAATATTAATAATACTGAATAAAAACAAGCCTTACAGAGCGGCGTTAGACTCACCAGCGTCCCTGTTACTAGGCAACTAATATTGCAGTCTTTGCGAATAAAACATTGCTCGAAATCCTTCTAGTAGGCCTAAACATTTATTTAACCATGGGTGAACATAGCATAGCCTACACTGATTTAAAAAATATATAGAAAATAGAAAAAACTGCTGAGGAGATTGAGGCAATCACATCCTTAATCACAGCTGTCGCAGCCGTTCAAATGAGGCTATTGATTTTCTGTTTACAAAAGGTGGCTGAGTCGTTGATTATTTATGAAAGAGAAATATTGCATTTATTTTACAAATCAAAAATGAACAAAACTGTCTTTTAAATTAAGGTAATTATACTAGGAAACGAATAAACCGTTTTAAGAAACGAGTTAACATAATAAGTGGTGGAAAGACTTTTTTTCAACCGATGCCCCCTTTCCCTTGACATTTAATTTTCACCTGCCAAACACACACTTGCCGGGTGGTGCTTAAGGCCCGCACACAGACCCCTACAGGTAACAAAAAGCAAAGCAGTCTCAGCATTAACTGTATTATAAAAAGCTAAATAAACTATTCAAGATTTAGTTTATTTCAAAATGTCTATTTTTCCATATCTTTTTTTTAAATCAGTGTAGGCTATGCTATGTTAGCCCATGGATAAATGTTTGGCCTACTAGAAGGATTTCGAGCAATGTTTTATCCTGCACATGATGGAATGGAAACTCGATCTCTGAGCAACCAATTTCTTTCTGGACAGCGCCGTTTACGAATGACTTAATGAGTGTTCCCTAAGAAGACTCCTAAAGGACCGTTCGGGAACCACGCCTACAGAGTTAAACAACTTTGATAAATCTAAACATAGGAGTCTTCGTAGCGTGCTAAGAGTGAACGTTATCGGGAAACTGGGCCCAGACGGTTATCCTGCATCTTGTATTAGTATTTCAAAGGGATTTCAACAGCTCAGGTTCTCCTGCTCCTCTAGAACACCTTCTCAGGTTCCTCTGCTCCTCTAGAACACCAGCTCAGGTTCCTCTGCTCCTCTAGAACAACAGAACACCAGCTCAGGTTCTTCTGCCCCAAAAGGAGATTATTTAACATGTTACAGGACAGTGGAGGATGGCTTCCCCCTAGTTAGCCGTCCATGTGTGGTTTTTATGGTATCTAATGGTGTTTGTCTTTTGAATATTTGTTTGTTATGTGGTCGCTGTTGGTGTTGTTAATATTTTTTGTATAACTACTATGCTGCAAAACGCTAATATTCTCTCTACAAGGGGTTGAATGGTGAGGAGCTATTATGATTATCTGAGATTATCAGAATATTGTGTCTCTTTCTTCGGACAAATGTATTGATTAAGACCTTTAAATATTACAAACACCATTAAATACCATAAAAAACACACATGGACGGCTAACTAAGGGGAAGCCATCCTCCACTTTATTTTACCGTGAGTCGTTTTCGATGTAATGCAATGTAATAGTGTAAATTATAATTTACTGCTTATATACAGTATAACTGATAAGCATGGTTGCCAAAGTTAAGGGCAATATTGTCTCTATATTGATGCTACATGAAAATAATTTCTAAATTAATGTAAATTAAAGACTTCCATTTAAAGTTGTACAGTTTGCCCTGATGTTAGTTTTTCTCAATCGTTTAAACACGTTTTCTGAAACTATATCTAAATTTCTCAAAACACAAACCTGAGAAGAGTTAATCATCAGTCATCAGTCAAACTCCACAAATTCTTATCAAAACAGTTTTTTTTCACCAAACAGTAAACACAGCTATCAAATGAATATCGCTTAGAGAACATCAATTAAACACTGGTGTGATCTATTCAAAACACTTCCATCAAAATACTATATGTTTTGGCTTCATGAGGCCATGTTACATATTCCAATGTATTAAATTGTTTAGAAATAGCTTTCTTTTTAAAAGTTGCAATTAGGTGGTACATATAGTATAAAGACTGTTGCCATATTGTAGCACAATACTGTGAGTATATCATATACATATTGCATTGACACAATCGTATCAGAATAGAATACAATGCATATTTGCCTATCCAATGAGCTCCAATGGGCTAAACTCACAATCCCAGCTTCCCAGAGTCATATTGTACACCTATAGTTGATAATGCAACATTGTTCTGAGAATACACAAACATTACCTACTTTGGCAAAACTCACAGTACAGTAATTGCACTGATAAGTAAAATTAAAAACGGTACAGTAAGAAAATGTTTAGACTGTCTTTCGGGTGATGTAATGATGTGCACAAAAAGGTAACAAAGCAAATATTTATTTGTTACTGTAATACAGTAAAATGTTCTGCTGAACTGACTGCATAAAAAGTTTTTCGTAGGCCAACAAAAATAAAAAGAATATAAATGAGGTGAAACAGATCTACATGTAAATCAGTCTGTATCCCACTTCCGATCCTGATCGGCCAGAGGACCATATCTACAACACAGCAGAGCTCACCTGAGGCCTCTTTTATGCTCTGACACATGATTGAAATATTTTGCCAGTTGAGTTTGAACAGGTGAGAAGTGAGTTAAACTTATTGGTAATTAGTTGTTGCGTTTTGAAGGCCAGTGTTTCCAGGTGGACCAAGTGTGCTAAATGGTGAGATTTGGGCTTTAGAATTTCTATATGCGTGAAAACAGTGTAATTGTGCTTAGAGTTTAGAATAGTAGTAGAGTATTGTAGTTAATTCATGAGCTTCAAGTTTTCTGAATTGTGAGCATAGTTCCATTTTTAGAGTTTATACAATCGAGAAAAACTAATTGTAAGCAATGCTTTACATATAAGCCACTCAGAGCCACACTCAGCAAGAGACAAATCCCATTGAAATGCACAGTAAAGCATATTGTATCTGCTGATGTGTTACTGTGACAACACCATCAGTAGATGTGGTTCTTCACCCAGTGTGAAATGCACAGTTACTGGAGTGCTTGTGAAGGCGGACAAGGCTAGCCGAGCCTGACAGGGAGACAAAGGGGATTCATTCAATGGCTTCCTGTCCTGGGAGATGCTCTTATTTTGCCATGGCTGCCGTTGCCTCTGTTGCTGTGGCTGAAATCTGCTGAAACATAAAATGATGAAATTTGAAGGGAATAATGAAATGTGCTGAGCTAGCCGTGCAACATTTATTTCCTTCTCGAGCGGAGACATCGCATTACATCAACAGCACACCCCTAGATTGAACAGCTTTCGCCCCGTTCCAAGGCCAGTGCCCACACCTTCTTTATCGTCCATTTCAATTGAGTCAATAGAGAATGGATTGAGTTTTGTTACAAAAAATAAATTTTTCTATGTCTGATTTTATGATTGCAAATGCCTCATTAGCTTTTAATGAAGCTGGATAGAAAGTCTTCCAAAACGATGGATGGAGGGTTGCATGGAAGGATGGAAATAATAGTGAAGGGAAACAGGCAATGAATAGAATGCCTCCAATCCAATAGCTGAAACCCAGTATAATAAACAAATCATGGTTAGCAGTCCATGTTACACGCGTGGACGCTGAGGACATTTGCTAATTGAATGAAAGACAATGAATGAAAGACAAGATAGTGATAACACACAAAATAAGTTTGTAGGTCAGTCTAATTGAAATACTACCATGAATACATTGGCCCTGGATGTCTCCTGTGCCAGTAGTTATCAGGATGCAGAATCAATACATCTATGGAAAAAATAGGAAGTCCAAATACGACATTGGCTACCATCAACTGCTCTTTTTGATTAACCCATAATCCAAAAGACTGATGGAGGAAAATGATTAGTACAGTTGAGTAATTAAAAAATGTCCCTGAGTGGCTTGAGCAGAGATTGAGCTTTTCTGCAGGGTTGCTGAACAACTAGGAAGGCAACACTGCACGCCACACACTAACCTATTCCATTCCCGAGCAACCCAGTCCTGATCAGTGGCAGTGGTTAAAGTATTTCGGTAAGGTAACTATGAAGCAAAAGGGAGGGAATTGTATCTAACACGCGTGGAGAGAAATACTGAAGAGCTACTTCGAGCCCCGGGGTTTATGCCCGAGGTTCTCTGCGGGTCCGCCTATGATTCTCTGGCCTCCAATCTCACTCCCGCGCTGGTTAGTATCAAGTGGGCATGGCCTACGTGAAGTAGGCGTGGCCTGTGTGAAGTATTGGCTTCGCCCTCCTCACCTGTCTAAAGGTGCTGCCATCTGTGGCTGTAGTAGTTATTGCAGCTTATGTGTTCGATCCTGCTCCCTAGTGGCTATGTGAGGATAATGCAGCTGGTGTGTTCGTCCTGCTTCCTAGTGGCTATGTGGGGGCAGTTTATGTGCTTAAAATACGTAACAGTAACTACAAGAGCTATTTGAGCGCCTGGTAATTTTACCAGGATTTACACACGCCTGTAATCTGATTGACACGACACACGCATTGGCGCTCTCTCTCTCTCTCTCTCTCTCTCTCTCTCTCTCTCTCTCTCTCTCTCTCTCTCTCTCTCTCTCTCTCTCTCTCTCTCTCTCTCTCTCTCTCTCTCTCTCTCTCTCTCTCTCTCTCTCTCTCTCTCACACACGCACACACACACAGTCCTCCTAAAACACTGTTCCTTAACAACACTACTTAAAAGACAACACAAGACAACCCAGAACAAGCAGCTATAAACAACCACAGCCGCATCTGTTCAGGTGAGCCCTGCAGTCCCTGGTGCTGATTCTCAGCGTTAACAACCGCGATAAAACCTAAACTTAATTTGATTGACCATTGCTAATTATTCCAGGCAATCACGGAACAATTAGAAATATCATAACACAAAAAATAATAATTTGCCAGCTCAGGGAACAGTAAGGGGGTGTTCACACAGACAGTTTTTTTTATATTAAAAAACACCTGACCCGGGCGGTTTTTTACCAACTAAAAAACTGACAGGGTGGTTTTGTCAAGTTCATTCGAGAGCAGAATGTTCTAGAGCCAACGTTGCAAATCGGTTACCGTATCAAAGTGGTTTGACAGTGTCAGTTACAATGTCGAGGATGAGAAAATTAGCCCTTGTTTTGGCGTTAGATGACAACGACGAGGATAACGATGAACCTTCCCGTTTGTGGATGCATGACGGCAGCAGTACGGGGCGTTTCATAGTTTGATTCAGGAGCTACGGTTTGATAATGCACGGTTCAGTGCGTATTTCAGACTCGACAAGAGTCAATTTGAAACCTTGTTGCGCATCGTTGCGCCTTCAATAATAAGGCAAGACACCCACATGAGGCAAGCCATCAGTCCAGAGGAACGACTCAGCATTTGTTTAAGGTAAATCCGCAAATATATTTATAAAAAGGACTATGAAATCAGACGCATGTCTCGTAGCTTATTTTACAACTACTACTTAAAGCGCTTTGAGTGTGTGAAAAGCGCTATATAAATTGAATCTATTATTATTATTACTATTAACAAGCAGGTAGTAGGTTACCTAGCAACAGGTCTAATGTAAGCTATGTTGTTTTGCCTCCCATAGTCTTTGGTGTTGAGAGCTTGTTCTCACTTTTTCAGCATACGTAGGCAAGGCAAGGCAACTTTATTTATGTAGCACTTTTCATACACAAGGCAGACTCAAGTGCTTCACATTCAAACATCGTCATACAATAAAATAAAATAATAGATAAAACATATGGAAAGAAATGGGTAAAATAGAAAGTTAAAAAGGCATTTTAGTATTAAAATAGAATATAAAGACAAATTTAAAAAAGCTTTTTAGAAAGTGCAATGTATTTAAGATTTAGCAGAAAGCTAAAGCAAACATAAAAGTCTTCAGTCTTGTTTTAAAGGTGCTCAGAGTAGGCCTATAGCGTCCCTCGCTGGACAGGATGTAGACTAGTAGCATTACCTACCTGACTGTCAGGCCTGCAAATGAAATAGAAACTGCTAGAAACGCAAAGCGCAAGTAGCTTTGTGGGCGGTTCTACGGCGCTATCGCTATTTTACAGGCGGATAAATGACGCTTGCGCCGCGGCACAAGTGTCAAAAGGGTTGGTCTGAAGCAGCCTAATTACCCGTAGGTGTGGTTTGGGCGTAACGTGCAACAAACCAATGAGAGTGCCAGCTCCCATCCCCTTTAAGAGCCATGAGCGCATTTGAATCGGACGAGTTGATATTTTGACAGCGCGTCTGCAGTCTCCGATGAGACAGATGCACTTGAATTTCAAACTGCAAATGGCTTAGTTTATTGCCAAATAATATGGCCTAATTCACACATGGAATAAGGGGTTTTCTTCCACAACTTCAGAAATACTGAGTCCTCAAATAAATTTCGGCAAAGAAAACGTATGATAGGCTATATAACATATGATATGCGGTAACTGTGGTTCTATTTAATGATATACGCAATACATTATTGTTACGTATTTTAGACCCACACATAGACCCAATGAAGCAGGGCCAAACATATAAGCCGTAAATACTATACATAGCCACTAGGGGAGCAAGACCTTATTGAAGGCGGCTCCACCACAGAAGGCATCACCTGAAGAAGCCGAAGCCACCACGCCCACTAGGCCACGCCCACTTGACGGGCTCTACCTAAGGACCGAAGGTGAATAGTAGCGAAGAGAGATTTTTCAGCGACACCCGCGAAGGGTCACGGGCCTCTGCCCGTGGCCCATAGTAGCCAGAGTTATTATCTCTCACACGTGTTCTACACGATTCCTAGAATTCCCTCCGTATAGCTTCACTTACCATGCCGAAACATGCCGACGACTTTATAATAAATGAAGTGAGTTCAAAGCAACCCGGGATTGGACAACTTTCTTCGAGAATATGCAATAGATGGTGACCCTGACGTGTGGAAGAAAGTCCCGAGAAATCCCGGCGGGGCGCGACGCTAAAACAACTTCAACAGGCCACACACGTCTGAGGTAAGTAGAACTCATTGTCTTAAAGATTTAATCTGAAATAGGATTGGTTATAAGAACAATTAGGTGTAAGTTT
Source organism: Gadus chalcogrammus (assembly GCF_026213295.1). Taxonomy (NCBI): domain Eukaryota; kingdom Metazoa; phylum Chordata; class Actinopteri; order Gadiformes; family Gadidae; genus Gadus; species Gadus chalcogrammus. The sequence goes on from NC_079426.1 coordinate 26,353,020, forward strand.
GTTTTAGCCACCGTCCGATCGTACTGCTCCAGAGGCCTAGCATAACAACACGTGTAGATCAACGGTTGCAAGGAACACTGAAGGCCCAACCTCCCCCTTTCTTCACACTTGAGTTGTTTTTAGTACTCGTCGTTAACGATCATTCTTGGTACTGGTTGAGAGGTGAAGCCCTCCACTATCGGTCTCTGTATAGATCGGGCCAAAATAGTATATTAACGAGAGTTATCTTTCACTTCTCCGCTGAGGCCGGCACGATCTGTGTTCCTAAGCAGTAGCACCATAGCGGACGTTCGGAGTGCATACTATCTTATCTGCCGATCCGCTAAATGCCACCCTAGACTGCATGCTCGGTCATTTTACATTCAAGTCTGTTGGTATTTTGTTATTAAAGACGATGAATTATTAAGGTAAAAGACCCTCCAGTCTCCCTACACACGTGTACCCCCCCCCCCCCCACCCTTTGTCCCAGTCTTCCAGGTCCGGTAGTCAGACCCCCCCCCCCCCCATCCTTTAGTCCCAAGTCCGATCGTCAGATCTCCCCCTCCCCACCCTTTGTCCCTGCAAACATTCTCTTCCCCTACCCTTCCTTATTCATATTGCTTAAAGTGCGTATTGGAAGTTAGATACTGCAGTGAAGAATCATATAGGAAAAAAATTCGAATACACGATTATTTAGTTTTTATTAATAAATCTACACTACAAGTGGCATCTTGAGCCGTTTTTGTGATACAATTTTACTTCCGCATCTCAAACGCTCGTTTTCGCGTGACGTAGGAATTGGTAGACGGACAGTCTAATCATCATAGACTACATAGGCAACATAACAACAATGGATAACAGTTTCGGACCACTTCCGTACAATTTTGAGCCAGCTAGCCGTGAGGGAGAACAGCAACCACCCAAAAGGCGGAGACACCATGGTAATAGGAGGGAGATAGAGTTGTGGTGTCAGGAGAATTATGGTGAGCCAGGAGCGGCTGAACATCAACACGGCTACGGAGGAAGAGCTCATGACCCTGCCCGGTGTCAACCGCCCCGTGGCGCGGAGCATCGTGGAGTACCGGGACTGCATCGGGGGCTTCAAGAAGGTGGAGGACCTAGCGCTGGAGAGTGGGATAGGCGCCACCAAACTGGAGATTATTAAAGTGGAGATCTGCGTGTCGAGTAGGACCAGTTTGTCGCAGCACTCCCCGTCCTCCCTGCGGAGAGACCCGGAGCATATGTCCTCCTGCAGCGGCATGAACATCAACACCGCCGTCCCGCCGCAGCTCATGAGCATCCGCGGCATCACGGAGAAAATCGCCCGGAACATTGTCGCCTATATCGGACCCAACACGGTCCGTTCAAGAGCATCGAGGACCTGGTTCGGGTCGATCACATAAACTGCTCCCTACTGGACAAGATCCGTTTCCAGGTGTTTGTGGAGCGCTCAAGAACTCCGTCCACCAATACCAACGGCGGGCTGACCGACACGGGTCGGTCCCATCCGAGCCCAACCTCGTTCAGCCTCCGGAGCGACGACCTCGACTCCCGCCGGGAGGACCCACGCAGATGGTGTCCCTGCGGCCCCGCGAGGCACCGGGCCCGCGGGACAGCCGGGCCACGGTGCGCCTGGCCACCTGGGACCTTCAGCGCTGCTCCAGTGAAAAGGCCAACAACCCTGGCGTCAAAGAGGTCGTGTGTATGCCCCTACTGGAGAACGAGTGAGTACAACTAACGTGAGGGTTTGCAGGCTCGAAAGCCTGCTCCATCCTTTCTCCGATCGGGGAAACTGTCAAATCGGAGATGGTCGGACAAGAGGTCGGAGTTGGAACAACCCCCACAGATACAAAACCTCATCTCGTCGATTAGAAAAACCCAAAAACCACAGGGGGGGGGGAATGCTCTGTAAGGTGACCTTGGGTGTCTTGAAAGGCGCCTCTAAATTAAATGTATTATTATTATTATTATTAATACAAGACCCCTCACCGCGGTAACTGCTCACAACTACGCATAGAGCTGAGGCAGCAACAGCGACCGCGTCTACCAATTCCTACGTAATATGACGCGTTTGACGTATCACATAAAAAAACAACGGTTTTTGAAGCCTTGCTCAAAATAGTCACTTTAAAACTGGATTTTTTGCCGATATACTCTTTTAAACTGATAAAATCCTGCATTTTAATTTCAAAGAGCAATTTTCAGAGAATGTTATGTATAAATATTTTTAAAAACATTAACTTCCAATACGCACTTTAAAGAAGATCGGGAACGGTGGGACGGGGGCTTCGATTTAACTAACAATAGAGAGGCAAGTGGCCTCGCTGTTGTTGGTTGGGTTGAGGTTCTTGTCTTATTGTTCTTTCTTCCCCTTGCCCCCTCACACCCTCACACCTAGCCATGTGTTGGACCCAAGATGTAAATTTAGTTAAGTGTTTGTATATTTGAGGGTCTGTGTGTCTGGGTGCTGAAGTACAGAGAGCCACTCCCTAGTTGATATTCACCAACATTAATAGTTTAAACGATCTGTAAAAGTTCACATGTGCACTAAATTTGTTCTTCCTCTTCAGGCCTTTGCAACCCAAGCAGTGATGGATGCCCGGCATTCATCATTTTACTTCTGTGCATTGATCTTAATATTCTCTATCTTTCTCTTCAGGAAATAGCAGTATATGCAGTAACGAATGCCTAACACTCAGACATTATGTTTTTCAGGTTGCTAAGCCCTTCTGTCTATTCAACATGCGTTTTGTGTATCAAAACAGGAGTGCAATAGACACGGGTTGTGTCATGCACATTGATTAGGGAACCAGGATGGTTCAAATAGACACGGGGTTCAACTGCTAAAATAATATGTTTAATTAATAAATGATGCACATGATTTTAACCGGTGCACAAGGCGGGAGTTAGCTCAACTGCTGTAGTTCAATTACAATAACATTTGTTTCATCCGATAACTTCTGAATTTTTCTTTTAGGTTCAGTTTTTGTTTTGTTTATAGAATATCACCATATATTTAATACCCAGATGTGCATGATTGTTGTAGGTTTGGATGACCCTTTGTTCTGCCTAGTTTTAATGTATCGATTTGATGTTGACCAACAAAAAACTAGATAATTATAATAATAAATACTGTTCATGTAATGGTATAGTTAAGTCTAATGTGCAATTTTGATTAGTATACAACGCAGCCGTAGAGGTACACTTGCGCAGTTTTAACCCAACTGGTGTGAGTGCCTCGCTAACCCGCTGTGGGGACAAACTTGCAGGAATCTCATACTTCTTATTGAGATCCATGAAGGCGTTTGACCAATAATCTGGGTCAAATGGCGAAAAGTTTGCTTCTTCCGCGAGTCTTGAGTGTAACCACGTGGTGTACGGTTTAAAGAGACGGCGCGTCTTCATGACGTCGGTTTCTTTTGTTACCAACCTCCGCTGGGCGGGGGGGGCCCAGCTAAAGTGTTACAACCTCTCTCCCTCTCTCTCTCTCTCTCTCTCTCTCCCTTCCCCCCTCCCCAACGATAACTTAAGTGTTATATGGTGATAAGCTTCGAAGTTCAGCCGGGCCACCATAAGGTATATTTATAACCGACCAGAAAACGTTTGAGCCATTACGGTGGGGTGAAAAAGGTCGAATATTAACGTTAATCTAGCTTAGTTGCATATTAAACCGGAGGCTTGGCCGTCGTTTGCCAGGGAGTTCAAATTGGATTGATTCCTCTCGGCCCGGTTCATTTCACGTTTGACATGATAGGAGTGAATCAAAGTTAGCCTGGTTCTACCAGAGTCTCGTACTTCACTTCATTTCATTTCATTTGTACAGAGTCTGGACCTAATCAATTGACAAACGTTAACTCACTTGAAGGCGGGTGTCTGTTGAAGTTTAAAATGATTGGATTTGCCCAGTGCCACTCTGGATCTGCCATAACCAATCGCTAACGTTTGGTTGTGACGTATGTCATGCGCCGGGAATCACGCGCAGGTTCTACACAAACCAAACACCTTGCGCGTCTGCACGAAAATGTCCGTCAACGACAGCTGCAGGTTTTGTTCGTCGAATTTAATTTATCAGGGAAAAATTGCACATTGTAAATCAACTACCGACCTACAACAACAACTCAAACTGGCGTACGACTTTATCGTCATTGTTCTCAGACACGCCCTCTGTTCGCTGATTGGTGGCCGCTGTGGCGGCACCAGAAAACCAAATTACATACAGCAGGTCCAGACCTAGTACTGAAGGGAAATTCAAATTGAGCGGAAGTACTTAGGCGGGCGGAGCCAGGCTAAATCAAAGTGTGGACAACATCAAATGCAAGCAATAGGTAGAATAAATGAAGATTAGGTCATCCAATATACATAGTTAGTGTGGGACAATCGGGTAGTATGATGAAGGTAACTGTTATTATGAGATACGGTTAACACAGAAGTGATATTGAACATGCAAATTTTAACATTGTTATTTCCCTTTTACATCTTTTTGGTTATAGCAACTTGGTTGCACTACGGCGTTGTTAGGTTTGGTTGTCATTCAATGCGCATGGCTGAAGCAATGCGCAAGGAGGGATGTAGTGTGAAATTAAATCAAAGTAGATACTGTAAAACAATTAAAATTAGAATTCATGGAAACATGTTTTTGAACAACTAACTGCTGTACATGAGTTTGTATTTCTGCAATAGAAGCAAAAAGTTCCAGAACCAGATGCAGAAACACCCGGAGCCTACAAACTACCACCGCCGAGCAAGGACTAACAGTCACATGAGGAGATCAAATAACAGCAGGATTTGAATCGCTCCGGATGGGTTGGTGGCCAGGGCGCTGGTATGATTACAATCCCTCAGGTTAGAATTGGCAGAGAACTCCGGCATTAATGACCCTTTCACAGGATGGATGGAGAATATGTTTGGGAGGTGGAAAGGCAGAATCCAGTAAGTGCCCGTCGCGGGAATAAATGCAGAGACCGTGTTAATTGTCACCGGCTGCCGTTGTATTCCCTGCGCACGAGGGCTACTGCATCTGCTGATCACCACAGCAGTGGGCGCTACAGAAGTGCCAAGTGCCATTCAGGCTTACATTACCTGAGGGGCCCGACCCTATCCAGCTGTAATATCTAGAATAGTCACACCTATACTATTCTAGTAGAATCGACTGTATTTAAGATAATCAATATCCCGGATTTACTTGAATAACACATTTTAAAACAACCATACCAGACTATGTTTGTTATTGTGTAGTGTTGCTTGGTTGCGAGTGCAACCCGTTATTTCTGAATCGCTGCATTGATAATGGTACTGTTGATCTTTGAGACGGTTGTTTACAGGCCACCTGTTGCTGACACGACGACAACGGAGAACCTGTTTGGAGATTCCCATGATGTAGGAGTAACCTCTCTGAGTTGAGCCCTTGACAAGGAGGGACGAGTCTTGGGTTCATGAATTACAGGCCCGACGGCGACAGAAGAAACAATGGCTACGATAATAACAACGCCCAAAACCACCCACATGCAACAGCGAACCAATGCACGAAGATCACCTGAACCACGTGAATCCATGCTAGGCTATCAAATCAAGTGTATTATGACTACCAATTTTTACTTTACTTTTGCACATGATGAAAATTGTATGACCTTGTAGCACATGACCAAAAGTATTAGCTCAGGATTTCTATGAATAGTTTTGTTTGTGTGCTGTTTGGCCATGTGATTGTATGATAACAAGATTTATGTTCATTGTTGTATTGTTAAATAATGACCTGTATTCCCAATGAGACCCACAAGGTGAATGCCGTTACAGTGTTATGGTAATCCGTGATGGTTTTTGCTCGGTAAAAACCGAGTTTTCCCACTCGGTTGGTGGTGTTGATGAATTATCCTACTTTGACTATGTTTTCGGTGTGGTAAATGGTATTTATGATTTAAAATATTATTGTATGGTCATCTAAGATGACCAAGGAGGGATTGTTAGGTATTTTAGACCCACACATAGACCCAATGAAGCAGGGCCAAACATATAAGCCGTAAATACTATACATAGCCACTAGGGGAGCAAGACCTTATTGAAGGCGGCTCCACCACAGAAGGCATCACCTGAAGAAGCCGAAGCCACCACGCCCACTAGGCCACGCCCACTTGACGGGCTCTACCTAAGGACCGAAGGTGAATAGTAGCGAAGAGAGATTTTTCAGCGACACCCGCGAAGGGTCACGGGCCTCTGCCCGTGGCCCATAGTAGCCAGAGTTATTATCTCTCACACGTGTTCTACACGATTCCTAGAATTCCCTCCGTATAGCTTCACTTACCATGCCGAAACATGCCGACGACTTTATAATAAATGAAGTGAGTTCAAAGCAACCCGGGATTGGACAACTTTCTTCGAGAATATGCAATATTATAAACATTGTTTCTTATCAGTATTGTATGCTATCCTAATATGCATGTGTCCCCGCTGTAATAGACATTGCCATTGATTGTATTATGCGTTACGTTGCGTTGCGTTACGTTTAGTTTGCCCAAGTGAAGGAGTTCAAGTAGGCCTACCTCGGGGTCTTGTTCGCGAGTGAGGGAACTATGGAGCGTGAGATTGGCCGGAGAATCGGAGCAGCGGGGGCGGTATTGCGTTCGCTTTACCGCACTGTTGTTACGAAAAGAGAGCTGAGCCGCAAGGCAAAGCTCTCGATCTAGCGGTCGATCTTCGTTCCTATCCTCACCTATGGTCATGAGGGTTGGGTGATGACCGAAAGGACGAGATCGCGGGTACAAGCGGCCGAGATGAGTTTTCTCAGAAGGGTGGCTGGCGTCTCCCTTAGGGATAGGCTGAGAAGCTCAGCCATCCGTGAGGAACTCGGATTAGAGCCGCTGCTCCTTTACTTAGAAATGAGTCAGCTGAGGTGGTTCGGGCATCTGGTAACGATGCCCCCTGGGCGCCTTCCTTGGGAGGTGTTTCAGGCACGTCCAGTGGGGAGGAGACCTCGGGGAAGACCCAGGACTAGGTGGAGAGATTATATCTCAACACTGGCCTGGGAACGCCTCGGGATCCCCCCGTCAGAGCTGGTCAATGTGGCCCGGGAAAGGGAAGTCTGGGGCCCCCTGCTTGAGCTGCTTCCCCCGCGACCCGACCCCGGATAAGCGGACGAAGATGAGATGATGATGAGAGTGTTTAGTTTGCGTGTGTTTAAACAGAGCACACACGCGCGCCCGCATTCATTCATTATTTCTAACACTCACTCGCGGTAAAACGATGTTTTTCACGATCAAATAGGCCTACCCATCAATCCTAAAAGTTATGGGCATGTAGGCCTACACGATGTCTGTGTCAAGAAAATATGTGTTTGCGGTACGGTGTTTGCAGATGCATTGATTTAAAAGTACAACTTATTACCGCTGCATCAGCTGTTCTTTCCCAAATAATTTACCAAGAATGTGTGGCAGGTAGATGAGAGAAGCAAAGTGTATGCGCGAGGTGCACAAGCAATCCGTATGCATCGCATGCGCATGTATACATGCGCCCTTAAAATAGCATCTGAACAACGCGCCACTGACTTTAAACCAGGTATTTCCTGGTCAGTAGCGCAATGGTATTCAGAGACGGCAAAATACCGTTTGCGCCAGAACACGCCTCCTCCTTCCGCCGAACCGCCCCTTGGGGCGCATGATCAATCCCACTAGCAACGACACATGCGCCAGTGACTAAGTCACTTGCGCCGGATGCAAGATAGGGCCCTCTGTGTTCTAGAAGAGAGATAGCTCTTAATCAAGGTAACGGAAGTGGGTGTAAACCCATAAGAGATACGTTTTTTAATCAACAGCTCATGATCGATAACATCGAAAGCAGCGATAAAGTCTAGCATAACTGCAGCCACTACCTTTGAGTCGTCAATTTCCCTTAACCAATCATCGGTCATCTGTGTTAGGGCAGTGCTAGTTGAATGTCCCTGTCTGTATGCATATTGGTATTTGGTGGTTAGACCGTTTGAGGTGAAATATTCCTGAATCTGAACATAAGAATCTTTTCCATAACTTTACTCAGTACAGGAAGAATGCTTATAGGACGACTGATGGGTCCACTTAAAGTTGATCTACTATCCTTGGGCAATGGTATTATTTTACCCTCTTTCCATCATCCCGGACATTTTCCTGTTAGCAAGCATCTATTCAATATATGGCAAATAGGCTGTTACGGCCACCCTTACAACACGGCTCGCGATCCGGCGGCCCGCAACGTATTAAGAATACATAGACCAAAGTTCCTGTTCACAATGATGGTGACGTTTATTTCACAAAACTTTATTTCACAGAACAAGGACACTCATTAAAGAAACAAAAGGTTGGACGAAGCCTGGGCCAGCCACGCAATGGGCCGTCGAAGCCAGCACTTCCTCCCTACAGTTCCCATCCTCCGCTATATAAAACAAATGCGAAAAACGATAGCAGTACTCCAAGCAGGATTCAAAGGCAGCTCGGGTCAACGTGAAGACGCCAGAATGAGACCCCAGTCGGGAGCGCAGGCCACGCCTTAAGTAGCCGTAGCTCCACCCCCAGGAATCGGGAACACCTGCGAGGACAGAAGAGAATAGAGCGGGTGGAACAAGAAGAAAAAGGGGAGGCGCGTAACACCTCCACCCTAAGTTAGTGTTTTCCTCTAGTTTGATTTTCTTTCAAAAACAAAAAACAAAAAACAAGGAAAACACAACAATCTCAGACACTGATTTACAAGCGCGACAACGCATCCGCTACCACGTTATCCTTGCCTCGAATATGCCTAATAACTACGTTGAAGGCCTGTAGGAAAATGCTCCAACGCATCAGCCTTTGATTGGTGTTACGCATCGATTTCAGGTACACCAGGGGATTATGATCGGTGTAGATGGCAACAGGAACGCTTGCCGACCCGACATAAACCTCAAAGTGATCTAAGGCAAGCACAATAGCGAGGGCTTCTTTCTCGATCGTCGAGTAAACACGCTGGTGCCGGTTAAACTTTCTGGAAAAGTAAGACACAGGATGTTCCACTCCATCAGCCCCATCCTGGAGCAGGACAGCACCTGCTCCTACGTCGCACGCATCAATAGCCAACTTGAAAGGCTGCTCGAAGTTCGGCGCAGCAAGTACCGGGGCGTTCGACAGAAGGTCTTTAATCTGTTCAAATGCGTACTGGCAACCCTCGGACCACACAAACCGGACCTTCGGGCTTATTAGGTCGGTCAATGGCGCCGCAACCGCGGAAAAGTTCTTACAGAACCCCCTGTAATAACCCGCCATCCCCAGAAAACAACGCAGGTCTCGCCTAGACGCAGGAGCAGGGAAATCATGAATTGCCTCCACTTTCGCTTGAACCGTTCGCACTTCACCACGGCCCACCACCTTCCCCAAGTAAACAACAGTTGCCTGACCGAAATCACACTTCGCCAGATTCAACGTTAGATTCGCTTTGCTCAACCGGTCAAACACCTCACTTAACTGCTCCATGTGGCCCTGCCAGGTATCAGAATGAACCACCACATCATCCAAATAGGCTTCGCACCCAGGTACACCCGACAAGACCGTGTTCACTAACCTTTGGAACGTAGCGGGCGCATTACGCATCCCGAAAGCCATCACCTTGTACTGCAAGAAATCATCAGGCGTTACGAAGGCTGAGATTTCCTTCGCACGTTCCGTTAACGGGACCTGCCAATACCCCTTTAGCAGATCGAGTTTCGTCACGTACGACGCGCTGCCAACACGATCTACACAATCCTCCACTCTAGGCAAAGGGTAACTGTCCGGCTTTGTCACATTGTTCACTTTTCGGAAGTCAGTACAGAAACGATCTGACTTATATGACTTGTCAACTAAGAGACAGGGCGAACTCCACGAGCTCAAACTGGGCTCAGCAATCCCGTGCTCCAGCATGTACCCAACTTCCTTCTTAAGACGGCGCCGCTTGTCCGGGTTCACCCGGTAGGCATGCTGCTTGATCGGTGGAGAACCGCCTACATCAATATCATGCTGCAGAACTGAGGTACAGGAAGGAACGTCAGAAAACAACTCAGAGCGTGAAAAGATCAAACCTGCAACGTCAGCACGTTGAAGGTCAGGTAGGTGAGCCAAATGAGCGTCGAGCTCAGTCAACATTTCAGAGTTCATTAACCTCCCCTGCACTAGTGCTTTGGACGGAACCTCCACATCATCCTCCCCCGTCTCCAGCGCAATCCCGACCCCGACACTTCCAGCGCTGCACACCGCCAAAGTACAGGCGGAGCCGGGTTTAGCGACACCGTCGGCCACCTCCTCCACCGGGGGTTCAGCTGGACGTTGGCCGCCCAGACCAGGATCCGCGTCACGACCCTGATATGGTTTCAGCATATTGATGTGACACAGCCTCTTCTTGCGCCTACGTTCCGGAGTAGCAATCAGATAGTCGAAGTCACCCACTTTCTTTTCCACACAATAGGGGCCACTGAATCGAGCTTGCAAACAGGACCCAGGGATCGGCAGCAGAACTAGTACTTTATCCCCTGCAGCAAAATTCCTGCTCCTCGCCTTTCTATCGTACCACCCCTTCATTCTCTCTTGAGCAGCACCGAGGTTCTCCTTTGCCAGCTCACCAGCCCGGCGCAGTTTGTAGCGGAAATCGCACACAAAATCCAACAGATTCTGAGGTTCAGAACCACCCACCCACTTCTCTTTCAGCAGCTTCAATGGGCCCCGCACAGAGTGAGCAAAAACCAACTCGGAGGGACTAAACCCTACCGACTCTTGAACCACCTCTCTGACGGCAAATAGCAGAAGGGGAACTCCCTCATCCCAGTCTTTGTTAAACTCCAACCAGTATGCTCGCAACATCGACTTCAGTGTCTGGTGGAAGCGCTCCAGTGCCCCCTGCGACTCAGGGTGATACGCACTCGAGTGGACATGACTCACTGCCAGTTGCTTCAGCACCTGAGCAAACATGACACGACTTGCAAAACTGCACTACGTCCCTCTTCAACCCAGGCCAGAAAAAATGCCGCAGTACCCGATCATACGTTTTGTTTACCCCCAAATGACCGGCTAACTGATGGTCATGTGCCAAACTCAAAATATCCGAGCGATACTTAGGAGGAACCACAACCTGGGTTACCACACCAAAATCCTCACCCGCTAGTGCATACGACGGAGTCCATTTACGCATGAGTACCCCATTTCTAATGAAGAACCCGCAGGCAACAGACCCAATCTCTTGCTCTGAAACAGCGCTTTCAAAAATAAGTGACACAGCAGGGTCGGCCCCCTGCTCAGACACGAGCGAACCACGCCCTTCGAACACTTCAGCAAAGCTTACCTCCCCAACCTCTCCAGACGACGACTGGCCAGAGATAGGTGTAGCAGTCAAATCCAAAAAACTGCCAGAGAGACCAACTTCATCGTCCGAGGGCCGGTGTTTTGCCATCGCACGGGTTACAGCACACGCAGAGAAAACTCCAGGATACTTCTGAGCCAACCTATCGTTACTCTCCGTAACCATAGGAACCACCGTCACTTCAGGTTTTACCAACACCCTGCCCCCAGCTAGATCATTTCCCAACAGAAAGGACACTCCTTCAATCGGGAAACAGGGACGAACACCGACAACCACCGGACCGGTCACCAAATCTGACTCGAGGTAGACTGTATGCAACGGTGACCCCATGCACTGCATCCCAAAACCACGGACAATTACACTTGAATCCACACCGGACGCACTAGAAAGGGGCAGAATATCACTCAGGATAAACGACTGGGACGCTGCTGTATCCCTCAGAATAGTCACCGGCACTTTACTCCCCCCCTGAGTTAAAGACACTTCCCCCCTCATCAAGAATGGTGCATATACGTCCAGCTCTGAATCCCGACACTCAGGAGTCACCTCCGGCTTAGGTCTAACCGATCGTACACAAACCACCGTTTTCGTAGGTTGCCTATCCCCCTGCAGAGCATAACAACTAGCGATCAGGTGCCCAGGCTTCTTACAATAGTAGCACACCGGACGCTCCCTTGTGCCCTTATCTTCCCTAACGGGCTTCTCCTCACCGACCGAAGCGCCGTGTCTACCCGGCTGGACAGAAACCCCGTGATCGCTTTTAGCATGCCGCTCTTGCGGCACAGTTCTTTCAAACACAAGCTTATGTGTAAGTGCGTACTCGTCAGCAAGGACCGCAGCGTCGGACAGCGAAACAGCTTTATTCTCATTAAGATAGGTGGTAATTCTCTCAGGCAAGCAGTTCTTAAACTCTTCTACCAGCACCAAAGCTCTGAGATCACCCAAAGTCTGCACCCCTTGTGACAAACACCACCGATCCAAAAAAAACCTCCTTCTCCCGAGCAAATTCCACATAAGCTTGCGTCTCCAGCCTCCTATGCCGACGGAACCTTTGGCGATATGCCTCCGGCACAAGCTCATATGCCTTCAGAACGGCAGCTTTTACCAAGTAGAAGTCCAGACTGCTTTCAGAGGACAACGCCGCGTAAACCTCCTGCGCTTTCCCAGTCAACACACACTGCAGCAACACCGTCCACAAATCAATAGGCCACTTCATCGTGGTTGCAATACGCTCAAAAAGAATAGAAAACGTATCCACGTCTTTCTCAGAGAATACCGGCAGCAGGCGAATGTGTCTAGTCACATCAAAAGAAGCGCTTTCCCAGTGTGTACGCCCACCTGTTGAGAGAGATGGCACAGCCACGCCAATCTCCAGCTCAAGTTCCTTCAACCGCACCACACGCTTCGTCTCCTCCTCAAGCTTCTTCACCTCGAAATGGCAGGTCATCTCCTTCTCCTTTAAAGAAATCTCCTTCTCCTTCAATTCCAGCCTACGCAACTCCAGCTCAAGCTCCTTCATTCTTATCCGCTCGTTGAACCCCGCCTCATCAGGTTCACGAGGGAAAATAGCGCCCTGCGCTGCCACTACACCCTGTTCAACCAAAACAGACAAAAGTCGTTCCTTAATTACCGGCTTCCTGCCGCACTTACTCACATCGACACTGTATCTCCCCGCAATGAGCTTTAGGTGTTCTACCGTGCACCCATCCAGTTTCTCAATGGTTGGGTCATCCACGAAACCCTCCAGATCGAACTCCATCTCGACTAAATCAAACCACAGTTGACGAGGGAGACGAGAAAAAAAAAATAGAACCCTACCAACAACGCAAGTGCGATAAACAATAACAATCTTGTATGGACGAGCCCCCAAATATGTTACGGCCACCCTTACAACACGGCTCGCGATCCGGCGGCCCGCAACGTATTAAGAATACATAGACCAAAGTTCCTGTTCACAATGATGGTGACGTTTATTTCACAAAACTTTATTTCACAGAACAAGGACACTCATTAAAGAAACAAAAGGTTGGACGAAGCCTGGGCCAGCCACGCAATGGGCCGTCGAAGCCAGCACTTCCTCCCTACAGTTCCCATCCTCCGCTATATAAAACAAATGCGAAAAACGATAGCAGTACTCCAAGCAGGATTCAAAGGCAGCTCGGGTCAACGTGAAGACGCCAGAATGAGACCCCAGTCGGGAGCGCAGGCCACGCCTTAAGTAGCCGTAGCTCCACCCCCAGGAATCGGGAACACCTGCGAGGACAGAAGAGAATAGAGCGGGTGGAACAAGAAGAAAAAGGGGAGGCGCGTAACATAGGCCCAGAAATGTGATTGGCAGCTACCTTCAGTATCTTACTGTCTAGATTGTCAGTGCCCGCCGAACCATAAGCAGGGAGGGACTCCAACATCCTTCTGACATTTTCAGTGGTAACACATTGAAATTTGAAAGTACATTTCTTATCCTTCATTATTTCATTGGTTATTAAGTTTAAAGTATTGGAGTTAGTGCAGCACATATTCTGCCTTATGTTTTTAACTTTATTTGTAAAAAAGTCATTAAAATAATTAGCAATATCAAGTGGCTTTGTAAGAAACACACCATTGGCTTCTACAAAAGAAGCGCACCCATTTTTCTTCCTTCCCATAATTTCATTTAGAGTATTCCAAAGTTGTTTGCCATCATTTCTAGAATCACTTATTCTTAGCTTATAATATTCCTTCTTCTTACTTTTGTTCACTTTAGTCACAATATTTCGCAATTTACAGTAATTAAGTCTGTCCTCCGATGAGCCAACACCCTTTTGGCTTCATCTCTCTGTCTCATTAAGCATTTCGTATCTTCATCAATCCAAGGGGCAACTCTAGATTTCACTGTAAACTTTTTCATGGGAGTATGTTTATTTACTATTTTCATAAAAACGTTCATGAATTCATTTAAAGATATCTCTGGGTCATCAGCTTTATACACACCATTCCAATCAATTTTTCCAACATCCACTATAAAATTGTTTTCAATTAATCTCTTGTATGCCCTTTTAAGTATAATTTTAGGACCCATTTTTGGAATCTTTGATTTTCTTACAGTTGCTATCACATTGTGATCACTGAATCCTACTGGTGGAGAAATAGGCTTTGAACAGTGCTCGGGGACATTGGTGTAAATATGATCAATGCATGTTGAAGAAGTACATCCTACATCATTAGTGACGACTCTAGTTGGTATGGAAACTATTTGTGACAAGTTACAAGCTTTAGAAAGTGATGCTAACTTTTTCCTTAAGGAACAATTGCTAGCGAGCCAATCAATGTTCATGTCCCCAAGTAAGTAAATGTCACTCCTTGAGTCAGCAACTCTATCAATCATATCACATACATCATTAAAATACTGAGCGCTTGCTCCAGGGGGCCTGTAGCAACAGCCAACCAATATTGGTTTCAAGTGAGGTAGGTGTATTTGAACCCACAGTGCTTCTACGTCACTGTACATAAATTCCAGACACAATTTTGAAGGAAGATGACTTTGTATGTAATAGCAACTCCCCCTCCATATCTGTCTCTGTCCTTTCTGAATAAGGAGTATTCCTCTAATGATACTGCTGGGTCCAGAATGAAGGAGTCTAGATGAGTCTCGGTCAATGCAAGTATATGAATAGTGTTTGCTTGCACTAGGCTGTTCAATTCATGAATCTTGTTTCGAACACTACACACATTCACGTGAGCAATCGCCAAGCCTTTATTAGGAAGTTTTAAAGAGTTCAAGTTCATGATGGAATCTTAAATGAGACTTACAGTCAAGGTGACTATCCATGTTTGGGTTACGAACCCCCAGACTTGTCTGCCTTCCCCCCTTTACTTCCATCTCCTTTGCTTGGGTATCGGGATGCAGGATGGATTATGAGTTTATCGTAACGGAGGAATGCAATTTCCCCTCGCTCCCGTGCGGCTTTCATAGCTGGTATGAGTTCCTTGCGTTTTTGCCGAACAGCATCCGAATAGTCCTCATTAATGTACACATTTGTCCCTTTCAGGCACTTTGCTTTCTCCATGACTCTGACTTTGTCCTTGTATCTAAAAAATCTAGCAACTATTGTTGTGGATTAACTGATATATATAACACTTAGACTAATTCAAGAGAGAGAGAGAGTAAAATGAAAACGAGGGGTCCGGAGCAAGAATTGACAAAAGACTTTATCGTGCAGAAAAGCAACAACGACAACAGCCTGAGTGGGTCTATAGAGTCACTGCTCGTCAACAGATTCCAGCCTCTTCTTAAACACACAATAGCACAGTACTCAGCAGTTTCTTGTTTTTTAGGTGTCCACACATAGTCAAACACAAATTCTTCTAAACAGATGGTCACCGAGATAGTCTAGGACCCAGGAAGTGGAGTCAGCATACATTGTGTCAGTAGCTTCCTGCTCCTGGGGGGTTGCGCCCCAACCCCTGCTCTGACCCAAGAATCCCAGGCCTCGTGACCAGCCCTGGATCAAAATCCAAGACGCTTTTTCTACCATTAGATATACAGGCCTAATAATAATCATAGTTTACCATAGAATATAATCATTAATTTCTACCACACTATTGGCCTGGCTCTCACTCCCGTTGATTTCCCAGTCCGATGTACGCGTTCAAACTCCATGTTAGTAAGCTTGAGCTTCTCATCAAAGATCTCTCGCACCTTCTTTTCTGATTCAGCCCAGTTCTCATTTTCAGACTCAGGAATCCCATCAATCACAATGTTATTTTGTCGTGACTGACTGTCCAAGTAGTCAATTTTAGGCAGGAATGAAGTAATGTTTGTCGCAACGACAGAGAGATCTGAGTCAATTTCAGAGAGTTTTGTGGTTGACTTCCTCTCCTTAGCAAGGAGTACATCCACGTCTTTTTGCGTGTAGTGCAGGCTTTCCCGCAATTCACTTATTTCCTTCATCATTGTATCCAATCTCTTGTTATTTGCCTCAGTCACGATTGTCAAAAAGTTCTTAAAGTTACTCTCTTGCTGCTCCATCAGCTCTCTATAAAACAGTTTCTGTTGCTCCAGCAATTCATGCACCTGGTCTACGGTCACAAAGTCCTCATCTCCCCCTTTCTTCCCGTTCTTTCGCGACATGGTACCTGTTGATAGCCTGTAGCCTATCCGGCCCGATGGTAGCTGCTAGCCGGGCTGAGGAGCCTGGATCCGGCCTGCTGGTGGCTGCTGGTAGTAGCAGGTAGCTGGAGGTAGCGGTGAGTCGGAGACGCCTATCCGGCCCGATGGTAGCTGCTAGCCGGGCTGAGGAGCCTGGAACCCAAGATCAACAGGTGTATGCGTGCTTGCTCAATTGTTTCAGACTAAACTAAATATCACTCTTTGGGCAGGTATCTGGCAACTGGCGATTCATTCCGGTCCATCGCTTTCGCCTTCAGGATGGGTGCCAGCACTGTGGCAGGCATAGTTCATCAGGTCTGCACAGCTACTTGGGATTGCCTCCTGCCAGATTACGTGCCTATTCCAGACAAAGCAGCGTGGAGAAAGATAGCCACTGGATTCCAACAGCTGGATTTCCCTGACTGCCTAGGTGCAATGGATGGGAAACACGTAGTAATTGAGGCTCCTCCCTCCAGTGGCACTCTTTATTACAATTACAAAGGCACTTTTTCCATCGTCCTTCTGGCTGTAGTCGACGCCAGGTACTGTTTCAGGCTTGTTGACATCGGGGCCTATCGAAGAAACAGTGATGGGGGAACCCTCTCCTCCTCCGCTTTTGGTACTGCCCTACGGCAGAACACATTGGGTATCCCGGATGACTCCATCCTCCCAGGGGCAGAACATCTTGGCCCGATGCCTCATGTGTTTCTGGCAGACGAAGCCTTCCCCTTGCGCCGTAACATCATGCGCCCATACCCTGGCTACAACACTGGAGAAAAAAAAGTGTGAGAGAGACGCACCCGTCTCTCTCACGTGCGCAGAATGGTCGAGTGTGCGTTTGGCATACTGGCATCCCAATGGAGAGTGTACCGTCGGGTGCTGTGTGTCTCTCCAGAAGTGGCAGAGAACGTGGTAAAGGCCACCTGCATGCTGCATAACTTTCTGAGGTGGGATGCCAGCACTACAATACCTGCTAGGTCATCTATTGGAACATCCACAGCTGAGCCATCACAAGGTCTCCAGAACGCACCTCGCCTTGGCACCAACAATGCTGGCAGAGATGTTGTGGCAGTGAGGGAGAAGTTTGCTCAGTACTTCATGTCTGAAGCTGGACGAGTTCCCTGGCAGGATAACATCTAGGCTGTAGCAGCCCTTGACATCGAAATAACCGGAGAGTCTCTGACGGGTGCAACCTTTTATTGTAGAATCCTTTTGTTGATATAGCACCGTGAAACTAGAAAAAGTAACACAAAATGGTTGCACTTTTACACAAATATATTAACATCAGTGCAGTACAATTTCCATGTTCTTATTTCCATGTTCACAAATAAAAGAATGACAGAAAACATATTTTTTAGCACAACAAAGAAAACTTAAACGTTTGCATTATTTGCTTCACTTACATAAAGACACCAAAATTAAACATAATCACACTAAAGGCATACAATAAACCAACATACCTCGCTCCGCTTGCCAAGGGTGCAAGACTAGGGTAAATTGAGAGGGAAAAGTTGCATTCACCGGACATTCATGGGTCAGCCGTTAGCTTGCTTCATACGCTATTCACAGACATAAAACGGCATAGAAATGCGACCGATGTAAGACAAATTAACTATAAAACTTACACACAAAATGTTTCAATATGAACCCAACATTTATATAACCAAAATACAGGCTTTAAGACATATTAACTTACATCTTCGACGCGACTACGCGCAAAACACGCATCGCCGTGAATGCTGCTGTGCGCCTCTAAAAGGGTACCGGGTGAAACGTAAACAAAAGGTTCCGGGGCGCAATACAGGTGGATACATAATAGGTCCGTTACATAGGCCTTAAAAGAACCAACCAAACCAACAGCTCTTTTAAGAGCTACCCAAAGCTTCTCTTAAAAGCTATTCCATTTCATCACCAGCAAACACCAGATGATGTGGTGAAGTTGAAGTTTTCTCTGAATCTTGGAAGCAGTACCACACCCATGAACGATAAAGCTGACATAAGTTTAAATAAATGTTTTATACCTAATAGAAATTGTGTGGCTCCTATGTATATCAAAGTGGTTATTGTAGTGATAAAACAAGATAAAATGTTAAATCTCCTTCGGAATATCTAATGTAAAGAAAGAGGTACAAAGCAGATGTCGGTGTTTAAATGTAATAATTTAATTTAATAATTTCATTCATTCTCCAAATTCGATATCATAAAACAGTGACTGCATTCTACACTTTAGCAATGCCTGTTTGCGAGGCTCCAACCTTGCCAGTGTGGGTGCAAAGCTCAGAAGGAAACGCTCATGCTCATTCTCCTCTTTAGCAATGGCACTGAGGACCTGTTGCTGGTAGGGGGTTATGGTTGCAGCGGCCTGCCTCTTCCTCCCTCTTTGAACTCTCATGGGCCCGAATTCCTGCTGCTGTTATTGTTGAGGTGGTTGTGGGGGGTGGAGATGGAGAGGGTGGGGGCCTAGATGAATGAGGTGGGGGCCTAGATGAACTGCCATTTGAATAACCAGGCCCAGGTTGACTACTCATTGTGTCATCCAATGTAGTCTGTCAGGTAAAGGAAACACGGGACAAAACACAACATTACACAAAGCATACTTTTTTTTTTCCTTCGCAATCCACATGATTAAACACAGGACATAGTCATACAGCTGATAAGCTTCACTCGTTTGATTTAGCCTTCAATTATGAATTGGCCTGTTCATCATGGCACATTAGCTCAATCTCATCTAGTCTTACCTCATTGTTTTCACACATTGCATTCAAAATGCTCTCTGCTGTCTGGCTTGGCTGGTCGAAGTTACTAATTGTGAGCCTTTCCTGTACATAAGGCTCCAGAAAAGATAGTATTTTGACATATTTCCAACTGTGCTTATGGCCTCCCTCCGATCCGCTCCTCCTCTCCTTCATTTCCTTTCTTTCTTTGCCGTACTTGCCTCTAAGGTATTTCCATTTCTCACGGCAATCCTCCCCTACAGTGAATAAAAGTAAACAACAGGCTAGGATTAAGCCCTACCAAGACTTTCGCTAGCAGCTACTAACGCTTGCGTTGTCCGAAACAACAGCCCTCAGCTGTGCCCTCAGCTGTGCGAAAGCAGCGTCCCTAGCAACCGGACATCTTTGACATCGAGCCGATAAAATCTTCCTAATAACTATAAAACTAAAGATCAGACACAATCACTGACTAAAGATTATGCAAGTAAAAAGTATATTTCTCGCTAGAAATGTTATTAGAAACACGTTTAACGGTGATAACTGGATAGTTTGTTAGGTGAGCAGATAAACATTAAAATGAATACTTACACTTATGTCCCAAAATCCCACCGATCATCCTCCAGATACTCTCCTTGTGATACATGTTATGGTATAACTTGTTGGTCATGTCGTATAACTCAACATGTTCACTAACAAGGACAACAAGTTGCTCCGTCGGGAAAGACATCTTGGTTTGGGTCGCCATTCTTGAATTTCCAACGTTTTTCCTAGTGACGTAGGTTCTCGTTCATTGGTCAGCTGTCAAAAAACTGCCTGACGTCGGGTGCTTTTTCTTGGCGAGTTGAATTTATCCCAACTTGAAAACCACCCAGAGCAGTGAAAAAAACCCGCTGGCAGCGGTGTTTTTAAAAGCACCCAGGATGTTTTTACAAAAACACCCTGTATCATAGGAATATAATGTAAAACATCCACCCGCACCTGAAAATAAAACTGCCTGTGTGAACACCCCCTAATGCTGCACCGGGGAGGTGTGTATTTTACTCACCCTATTTGTAGAGAAAGGCCATTCTCCTGTCTTTCATGGTGGCGAAGAGGTCAATAAGAGACCCAGGGATTGTTCAGGGAGCATGAATCTTTGTCAAAAAGAAGACATGGCCAGCAAAATAGTAGCTGAAGTTTAGTGAGGGTCATCCCTATGTTCCCACGCTCTTATAAAAGCGTCCTATGTCCCCCGCCCAGGTCCGCCCCACCAGACAACAGAGTCCAGGATGTTATCGTCTGCTTCTGGGGGTGGGTTGAGCCCCCCCCCCCCCCCCCCTGGCTGCGATGATGGGCTCTGTCACGTTAAAATTGTACCGGGGGCGAAAATTGTACCGTGTACGTAATCAGTTGTCCGTTGCCAGGCAACGGACAACAGATTACGTAACGGGTTGTCCGTTGCCAGGCAGGTTTCAATCGCGCTCATGTTGCCGAAGACGAAATAATATAATACAGATAACGGATCGCTAGATAACACTTGTTTTTACTTTATATTTGTATTGCATTTAAGGCGAGACACGGCAGGCAAAAACATCGATTTTTCATGCAGTGGTCAATTTTGAGATTTTGGGCTAGTTTACTCCTTCAATATGTGTTCTTTCAAGCTACTATAAATAAAACGTTGAAAATGTACACAAAGATGTTTATTTTAATACATTTTGTTTACTTGCAGCAGTAAGTTACTCCCGAATTTACCAAGAAGTTAGCATTCCAACGCGACATGCCGAGTTTCGCCTGTTTACTGAAGACTTTCGTGTCCGGTATTGTTGTAAAGCTCCGAGTCCCCTGCACAATGATCTGTTCTCCAAATAAGGGCATTTCCTTTCTATCAGTAACCAATCGTGAATGTCCAATGGGGGTTTTAAAGCTAATGACGAAATCTCATTGGCTATTACTGATTTCTACTAACGTGATTCGCTCAGACGCATCACGTGGTGTACTTTGACACTTCCGTGTTTAGCTTACCGCGGGAGCTTCCAAAATGCCGGTACCACCGCAAATGACAAGGGAGAGAAAAAAGCAATTGGGCATAGCAAGATGTGGAAAGGGAAGGCGATCTATTGGATTAGCTGTTAAAACACCAGCAAGCAGCACATCTGATCGTAAGCTGTCATTGGGAAACCGAGGGGGGGTTAATGACAGTGCCACTGACTGTGCGACACAGCAGTGGCTAATTGTGCATGTCACACGTCTGAATGAATTGATTCATGATCTCTTGTGCCCCAATTGTGCTACTGCGTCGGGTTTATTTATAAAGGTTGATCCAGAGAATCATGGCTTTTGCAGTAGTCTGCTTTTAGAGTGCACTAATTGCAAAGGAGAGAGCAGGTATAGGCGGAGTGTGTACACATCCACACGGCTTCAAAGCGAGACGAGAGGGGACGTCGCTTTTGACGTCAATGTCCGCATGGTGCTTTTGGCCCATGAACTAGGCATGGGATATGCTGCTCTGAGGAAGGTCAGTAAGGTGTTGGGGATCCCTTCCCTTCACCAGAAAACATACCAGAGGCATGACAAGAGAGTGACAGGTAGGCTATGGAAACAGGGATGGTACAGGGATGTTGATTTTGGAGGTCTAATGACCTGTTACATTTTATGGTGTTGTTGTAGACTCTAACAGCGAACATATTGTCATGGATGGCATGTGGGCGTATGCTCGCCGAGGCAGGCTCTCGATATCGTTGCCAGGGCCCGCAGCGTCTCCCCCGGCTTCCTGCGCCTATTACAGAGTTCTGAGCGCATTAGCCCCGGCTTAACACACAGTCCAAAACGCCTCCTTAGTGCCCCCACTAGGGCAACATAGTCCCCCCTCTCCTCTGGGCTAAGCAGCAACAAACAAGACAATGCGTCGTCCGCCAGACACATCGCAAGCTGCAGCGCTTTGACCTTCACTGACCATCCGGCAGCATCGGCCAAAAGTTCAAAGTGCGCGTGGAAAGCTTCCCAGTCAGCCTTACCGGTGTATCTAGGTGTCTTGATGGACACCGGGCTCGATGTGAGAAAGGTGCCGCCATGTCTGTCGCCGTTTTGTGGCGGGCACGGGCAGTCGGCGTTGCGAACTATGCGGGAAAAATCATATTTTTCAACGGCGGCCGGTTCCCGTTGGGTTCTACCCCTCACCAGAAACTCCGAAGCTACTCCACACACCCCCTCGCCGTAGTCGTCCATCTCTATCTTCACCCGACAGTCCGCAGGGAGCATTATTGTTGTACAGAAAAAGCGACAACAAAAACAGAGCTAATGGCGATAGAAACTTCAGCCGACCCGCCGAGCAGGACAGAGAAAAAAAATATCAAAGAAAACATTCACTTCTGACACCAATGTAATGACCTCGCCGGTGACATAACGATGTCCAGTCATAGGTAGGGGAGAGCCGGGTCGATTGAAACACGGGACGATTGAAACACAGCGATTTCCTCGAAAACCACGCAATGCTTTCACGTCAAAATTCGTCACTACGTTCAGCAAGCAAGACTGACCAACCCCGAGAAATTTCGTGTAATGACGTGACACCGTTCAAATGTTATCCCGCAAACCTGTTTTCGAGAGCTGTAAGTAAAATCCTTCCTGCGGTAGTTTTTTTGTAATAAATAGTTGTATTTTTTGTTTCATGCTATAATAATATGACTATACAACAGATTAATTAGTACTTAAACCTGTGATAAAGTGTGCAATGTCAGAGTTTTGAAGTTTAGAGGTAAAAAAGATTTAAGTGTCAGTAGTCGCTGTCGGGACGATTGAAACACTTGTTTCAAACGTCCCGCACATCACCATGCGTAATTGCGCGCACATTGCACAATCAATACCTGTATTAATTACAGAATTAATAAATGTTTTACAATGATTAACTACTGCTTTGAATTAATAACATATTTTGAATGAACAAAACGTGTTTATCACATGCATCAAGAGTTTACTGAGAGAAAAATGCCACACGTCAGAAGGAGAACCACCTCCCGTGGGCTGGTTCCTGCAACGCGACAACATCATGTCGCGTTGTCACGCTACCTCAAGGGGAGGGCAGAGGAGAGCAGTGAAGCCATTTATTTTGGGCTCACCCCTAATGAGGTCAGTTATGAGAAAAGGGCTACATACATTTTTGGACAGGCACACATGTATGCTATGCACATAGTTTAATTAATAAATATGAAGAAATAACATAAACATAAACACACAAATGTACATCAACTTTTTACGACCCCGTGCATTACAGCTGCCCATTCCCTGCATCCTGGTCGAGGAAGGACTGGATCACCTCCTTCATGGAGCGCAGTAGCAGCCTCCCCCTTTGGCGTCCAGAGGCCACTAGCCAACAACGGTTGTCCAGCTTCAATCAAAACAATGTCAACTTGTTCTACCAAAATTGAAAGACGGTGCTGGACCGGCACCAGTTCCAGGCCAAGGATATTTGGAACATTAATGAAACCTGTATTTAATATGAACTATATTAATATAAAACACAACTATAAACACATAACTACATTTATAAAAATAAACTATGCTCACAACCATAAAAATTTGAAAAAAAACGATATACACGTAACTAGATATCTAAATAGAAACAATGCTAACAACTATATGCACATAACTATATATATATACACAACTATGCTCACCAAACTATTTACAGGGGTCACCACTGTCCAGGTGCCAGACCGTGTCGTCGCCCAGATGGGGCAGAAGCAGGTCGGGTCGGGTCAGTGACCTCAGCGGAGAGGGGGACCCTGGTCACAGTTGCCCTGGCATGCAATGCTCAGGGCGACCTTGTTCCGCCATTCTTTATCTTCCCCCGTAAGCGGTTCGAAGACCACTTCCTGAGGGGTGGACCCGTTGGCTGTGCTGGCACCGCCAACCCAACTGGCTGGAGGAAGGAGCCAGACTTCCTCCTGTACCTGGCCCACTTCACCAGTCACACCCGTGTCCAAGGAGTCGAAGCTGCTCCGCCTGCTGGACAATCACCCGTCCCACCTGTCAATTGCAGCAATCGATTACTGCAGAGCCAATGGCTTAGTGCTGCTGTCATTCCCTCCCCACTGCACCTGCAGGTTGCAGCCAATGAACATTAGTGTCTTCGGCCCCCTAAAGGGGTACGTAAAAAGTGCGGCGGACAGGTGGATGAGGAGCCACCAAGGGATCAACATCTCGATTGCTGAAGCTGAAGCCGTTGCTGAAGCCTTACCAGAGGCTGCAACAGTGAAGAACATCACCTCCGGGTTCTCTATTCAAGGGATCTGGCCTTTTAAACCCTCCGCGTTTGAGGAAAAGGACTTCACCGGATCCTATTCCAGACCGTCCTCCTCCCCAGGCTTCGGGTGACGAGGTCAGCGCTTCTCCAGGTGCCACTTCAGGTAGGAACAGTTCATCAGAAGCAACAGAGGATTAAACAGAGTTCATAATACATAAGTAGATAGTCCCATAAGTCAAAGTTCATAAAAAAAGTCCATAGGTTAGTGGACGGCAGAGTAGCTGCTAGACCACCAGGCTACAACTCTCACATCAGGGTATTTAACAAGGATCAGGAGGGTGGGTATATAAACATTTTTTTATTTAAAAGTGTATTTTTTAAATGTGTCCTTTGGCAGGCATGGAGGTACCTGGACTAGCTGCCGGGCCTGACGAAGCTGTCTGGCCTGAGGAAGATGCTCTCGAATTCAGCCTGGACATCGTCCGGTCTTACCCCAAGGCCGGGCCTAGAAAGATTACAAAGAGAAGAGGGAGAAAGAGGCATTTGGAGTTACTCTTGCATCTCATATCTTGTCTGGCCTTCCTTTGTCTACAGTCATGTAGACCTACCACATTTAAAGTAATTAAATTAGCATTAAAATGTCCAATTTAATGTTTTCAGGACAACTGCTATACTTACGACACCCCGAACTCTGAAGCAGCTCCTCTCGGGCTCCCAAGAAGAGGCTCTTCTCGCCCGCTCCTGATGCCGCCCCCCTTGCTGGAGTCACCCCAGGTGCCACCTCAGCTGCTCCTCCCACCATCACCTGGCCCACTGATGGAGTCACCCCCACCTTGGGTCCAGTGTGATTTTTGCTATAAGTGGTCGCATGAGGCTTGCACCGACGGGAGTACACACTACCTGTGTCACCTGTGTGACAAAGAATACAAATATTTAGCCTACTATACTGTCCATGGGTCTTCACTAGTTTGCAGCGGAAATACTGTAAATGTAGGCCTACAGCACAATTCCCTTAACATTATAGACTGATTAACTAACTAACTATTAGGCCTGGGTTAGGCTATGAGTGGGAGCTGGGCTATTAAATATTTTGCTGGGTAGGCCTACTTTTCATCCATGATTGTAACGCATCCAAAATAACAACGGCTACATTAAATTATGGGTAACCCTTCCTTTTACAGTCCCCTAATTACTAGGTATTTACCCGGTACATACATGGTAAATTATAGTGTATTACTGGGTAATTACCACTGGTAATAAGAAGGTAAATACAGAGGTAGTTACCCGGTAAATACATGGTAAATCATAGTGTACTACTGGGTAATTACCACTGGTAATAAGAAGGTAAATACAGAGGAATTATCCGGTAAATTATAGTGTATTACTGTGTAATTACCACTGGTAATAAGAAGGTAAATACAGAGGAATTACAGCTGATGTACCAAGTAAAACCTCCACTATTACCCATCAACTCAACTAAGTAGTGTGTAGTTGTAACTGTTTTAGGTTGGTAATAACTCAGATATTGTGTACTTCCTAGGAAATTAGGCAACCAATTCTTTGAAACACCTATTATCCAAGGTTTATGTTGGTAACAGCCCAAATTTAATGATGTACTATCTAGAAATTAGCATAGTACTTTCCAATAAAATACTTTTTCTTAGTTATTATTCGTAGCTACACCCATTTAGAAAGGGTTTATTCGATTTACCACTATGGAATTACTTACCTGGTAACAACCTCTGCAGGAACAGTTTTCCTCTAGTGTTATGGTACATCTTCTTAAATACTGGGTACAAAGCCGTTTGTTTCCATGGTATTACCAGGTTCTTACCATATAATTTATAATAGATACATTCCATTATCCATGCAGTCAACACAAACTTGTACCATGTACGTTCTGCGACGTTACCAAGTAAAACACGACAATTTACCCAGTAATTAAGCTGAAACTGTACTGTAAAAGGAAGCCTCGTTTGTTTCCATGGTATTACCAGGTTCTTACCATATAATTTGTAATACATTATTCCCTTTTCCATGCAGTCAACACAAACTTGTACCATGTACGTTCTGCGACGTTACCAAGTAAAACACGACAATTTACCCAGTAAGTAAGCTGAAACTGTACTGTAAAAGGAAGCCTTGTTTGTTTCCATGGTATTACCAGGCTCTTACCATATAAGTTGTAACTGGTTATTCCCTTTTCCATGCAATCAACACAAACCATATATGTTCTGCAACATCGTTCACCAGTAGTTAAGCACTTTAATTGTTGTTATAAAACCCCAAACCACTGTTGATGAAAGACATATTAAAATTAAACAAAATCAAAGGCTTATCTTTCAAACAATGCATATCTCACAAACATATATATCTCACTGAACACTGAAGAAATCGGACAAAAAAAAGAGCCGTCCACATCAACTCAATTTAAATGTTACTGATGGTGTTTTCATAAAACACATGACAGTGTTATGGCAAGTGACCACAAGGAAGACTGCTTCAACCGCTACAATTTGAACAAGTGGTGAATGCCATGCAGCAATCTGCCTATGGGAGCATCTTTGTGGTCATTCGCAAACCAATGAGTCCACTCGATGAATGAGAGATGACTCTTTAGTGTCTTTTCTGTGAGGTATCCCTGCAGTCTCCACATCTGGGATTTGAAGGCTGACCAAGACCTGACCAGGTACCTCCAAATCTCCCCTTCAAGAATCAGAAGACAAGAAAATAAACATTAGGACTGTCAATTAATTAACATTTCTAGAACATGTAGAACTCAAGGATTATTTTGTTTATCAGTTAAGAAAGGATGCTGGAACTCTGGCCATTGTGTTTGGTCATATTGAAAAGAGAAAAAGGCATAGCCATAAATACAGTTAATAGGACGGGAGGGGACAGGCAGTTAGCTCCGGTTAGCCCTTTAGCATCGAGCTAGCGGAGCTTCTGTCATTCAAATAACTCTGACATGTTGTTTAAAACCTATAACACCCAATTTATTAAAATATCCAGATTTAATCGGGCTCTCTCCCATAAGTACAGTTAATAGGACGGGAAGAGACAGGCTCTGTTAGCCCCGGTTAGCGCGATGCTGAAGAGCAGCTCTACCGGAGAATGCCACCTCAACAGGTGCAAGATAGCCTCCGGTTTGATATTCGGTTTACCACCCAATCGGATTCATCAACATAAGTGCAATACATCACGGGCTTAGTATGTTGAGGACGGTTTAGGACACCGTATCGCGAAAAATCACAAACACATGTTGTCGCCATCGATGTCTGCATCAACGTCATTTACGTTCTCTTCCATGGCTGCTACCTGTTTTAGGGACCGTCAACAAGTTACACTCACCGACTGGTGGCAGAGACGTTACCATGGAATTGTTTCTGGAAATAAATCATATAAAATAACATAAAAATCACTAAATAATACATTTTGTCACCTGATTGTAGTAGTAGTTGCCAATGGTGGGCTGCTACTTACTGCAGGTAACTTTGCTAATATATTGCATTATTGTTAAACGGGATGCAATTAATAATTTCAAATATAGTTTGGTAGATTTTTGTCGAATATTAAACTATTAACTGCATTATGATTAACTATATTGCAATATATTTGTGTGATTAATTTCCTGAAACAATTCCATGGTAACGTCTCTGCCAACAGTCGGTGAGTGTAATTTGTTGACGGTCCCTAAAACAAGTAGCAGCCAGAACGTAAATTACGTTGTTGCACAGACATTGATGGCGACAACATGTGTTTGTGATTTTTCGCGATACGGTGTCCTAAACCGTCCTCAACATACTAAGCCCGTAATGTATTGCACTTATGTTGATGAATCCGATTGGGTGGTAAACCGAATATCCGGCAGATATCAAACCGGAGGCTAACTTGCACCTGTTGAGGTGGCATGCTCCGGTAGAGCTGCTCTTTAGCATCGCGCTAACCGGGGCTAAGAGAGCCTGTCTCTTCCCGTCCTATTAACTGTACTTATGGGAGAGAGCCCGATTAAATCCGGATATTTTAATGAATTGGGTGTTATAGGTTTTAAACAACATGTCCGAGTTATTTGAATGACAGAAGCTCCGCTAGCTCGATGCTAAAGGGCTAACCGGAGCTAACAGCCTGTCCCCTCCCGTCCTATTAACTGTATTTATGGCTATGCCTTTTTCTCTTTTCAATATGACCAAACACAATGGCCAGAGGACCAGCATCCTTTCTTAACTGATAAACAAAATAATCCTTGAGTTCTACATGTTCTAGAAATGTTCATTAATTGACAGTCCTAATGTTTATTTTCTTGTCTTCTGATTCTTGAAGGGGAGATTTGGAGGTACCTGGTCAGGTCTTGGTCAGCCTTCAAATCCCAGATGTGGAGACTGCAGGGATACCTCACAGAGAAGACACTAAAGAGTCATCTCTCATTCA
The DNA here is from genome assembly GCF_026213295.1 of Gadus chalcogrammus. Classification (NCBI taxonomy): domain Eukaryota; kingdom Metazoa; phylum Chordata; class Actinopteri; order Gadiformes; family Gadidae; genus Gadus; species Gadus chalcogrammus. Next base: position 26,381,812 of record NC_079426.1, read on the forward strand.
TCGAGTGGACTCATTGGTTTGCGAATGACCACAAAGATGCTCCCATAGGCAGATTGCTGCATGGCATTCACCACTTATTCAAATTGTAGAGGTTGAAGCAGTCTTCCTTGTGGTCACTTGCCATAACACTGTCATGTGTTTTATGAAAACACCATCAGTAACATTTAAATTGAGTTGATGTGGACGGCTCTTTCTTTTGTCCGATTTCTTCAGTGTTCAGTGCCTGTTTGTGAGATATGCATTGTTTGACAGATAAGCCTTTGATTTTGTTTAATTTTAATATGTCTTTCATCAACAGTGGTTTGGGGTTTTATAACAACAATTAGAGTGCTTAACTACTGGTGAACGATGTTGCAGAACATATAGGCAAGGCAAGGCAAGGCAACTTTATTTATATAGCACTTTTCATACACAAGGCAGACTCAAAGTGCTTCACATATAAACATTGTCATACAATAAAATAAAATAATAGATAAGTAAAAGAAAAACATATGCAAAGAAATGGGTAGAATAGAAAAAGGCATTTTAGTATTAAAATAGAAAATAAAGGCAAAGTTAAAAAAGCTTTTTAGAAAGTGCAATGTATTTAAGATTTTAGCAGAAAGCTATAGCAAACATAAAAGTCTTCAGTCTTGTTTTAAAGGTGCTCAGAGTTGGGGCAAGTCTTAAATCCTCTGGGAGTTTATTCCAGCTATTTGTTGCATAGTAACTAAATCCTGCTTTCCCATGTTTTGTGTTTACTCTGGGGATAATTAACAGATTGGTCTCAGAGGATCTTAGTGGTCTAGAAGGCTGATGTAGTGGAAGCATATCAGTTAAGTATTTTGGGCCTAAACCATGTAGGGATTTATAGGTTAGCAACATGATTTTAAAATCAATTCTCTGACCTACAGGAAGCCAATGTAACGATTTCAGAATTGGTGTAATATGATCAAATTTTTTGGTCTTTGTTAGAACTCTAGCAGCAGCATTCTGAACAAGCTGAAGCTTCCTCAGAGTTTGTTTTGGGAGACCTGTGAGGAGACCATTGCAGTAATCAAGCTTACTAGTGATAAAGGCATGTACAAGTTTTTGTAAGTCTTCGGTGGACATGAGCCCTCTAAGTCTTGCTATATTTTTAAGGTGATAATATGCCGATTTTGTAACTGATTTGATGTGACTGTCAAAATGTAAATCTGAATCCATGATAACCCCTAGATTTCTGGCTTTGATTGAGGTTTTCAGGGACAGAGAGTGAAGGTGTTGGGTTACTTTAAGCCTTTCCGTTTTAGAACCAAATACAATTATCTCTGTTTTGTCCTCATTTAGTTGAAGGAAATTTCGGCACATCCATTCCTTCACTTGCTCAATGCACTGGCACAGGAGATCTATGGGCCGATAGTCATTTGGTGATAGCGATACATAGATTTGCGTGTCATCAGCATAGCAATGATGGTCAATATTGTTATTTTGCATGATTTGCCCTAGTGGGAGCATGTAGATGTTGAATAAAGAGGGTCCTAAGATCGAACCTTGTGGGACTCCACATGTCACATTGGTTGATTCTGATACAAAGTCGCCAATGGAAACAAAGTAGTTCCTATTTTGTAGGTAGGACCTGAACCAATTTAAGACAGTGCCTGAAAGCCCCACCCAGTTTTCTAACCTTTCCAGAAGTAATGTATGGTCTACAGTGTCGAATGCAGCACTGAGGTCAAGTAGCATTAGTATTGAGGTTTTGCCAGAGTCTGTGTTAAGACGGATGTCGTTTACAACTTTAATAAGGGCGGTCTCAGTGCTGTGCAGGGGTCGAAATCCTGATTGGAAGGTGTCATAGCAACCAGTTGATGCCAGGAAGTGATTTAGTTGCTGGAGGACAACTTTCTCAATGATTTTACTTATGAAGGGTAGATTTGATATTGGTCTGTAGTTGTTAATAATAGAGGCATCAAGGATCCGCTTTTTTAAAAGGGGTTTAATAACTGCAGTTTTCAAAGCTTTTGGGAACTTGCCTGACTGGAGAGAGTTGTTAACTATCTGCAATATGTCTACTGCTAGGCAGTCGAAAACATTCTTAAAGAGGTTGGTAGGTATAGTATCAAGGCAACAGGTGGATGGCTTTAGTTGTGTCACAGTTTCCACAAGATTTTGAGAGTCTATAACATTAAAGCATGCCATCCTTGCCACGTAATTTTTGCCTGAACAGGGTGGTAGTCCAACATTTTTGTTTGACGTGGAGATATTGATGGCTCGTCTGATACCTTCAATTTTATCAATATAAAAAGCTGCAAACTCATTGCATTTCTGCGTGGAATGGAGATCAGGTGGAATTTCTATTGGGGGGTTGGTCAGTCTGTCAACAGTTGCAAATAGGGTTTTTGCATTATTAGTGTTGGTTTTAATGATATTGGAGAAAAATGTTTCTCTAGCATTTTTTAAGTCTAAATTGTAGGCACGGAGGCTCTCTTTATAGATATCATGGTGAATATGAAGTTTTGTTTTACGCCAGATGCGTTCAACCTTCCTGCATTCCTTTTTCTGTGCTGTTGCAGAAGCAGCTTTTCTCCAGGGTGCCTTTTGCTTTCCAGAAATCGTTTTAACCTTATAAGGTGCAATGACATCTATGACTTTCAAAATTTTCAAATTAAAGTTTTCTACAAGATCATCAGCAGAACATGGGTTTAGAGGTGGTAGCAAGGAGATGGCCTTTTTAAAAAGTACATTAGAATCTTCATTGATATACCGTTTTTTGACAGTGTTTGATTTTTTCTGTATGTCGGGAATAAAAGATATGTTAAAGAAAACACAAAAGTGGTCAGACAAGGAAGGATCAGTCACAGAGAGATCAGAAACATTGAGGCCCTTTGTGATAACCAGGTCTAGAGTGTGCCCCTTACAATGAGTAGCCTCTTTCACATGTTGAGACAGTTCAAATGTGTCCAAAATGGTAAAAAGTTTTTTTGCACATTTGTCATTCAAATCATCAGTATGAAAATTGAAGTCACCAGTTATAACTAGACATTCAAATTCTGTGGAGATGCTAGACAATAATTCTGTGAATTCATCGAAAAAATTTGCAGAATATGTGGGTGGCCTGTAAATAATTAATAGGATAACTCTGGGGGAGCATTTCAATACAGCACTAAGGTATTCGAACGATGGAAAATCACCAAATAACATCTGTTTCCCCTGAAATACATTTTTAAATATAGCAGCAACCCCTCCACCTCTTTTTCCAGATCTACATGCATCAAAAAAGTTATAGTCGGGAGGAGCTGTCTCTATCAGAACGGTTGCACTGTTATTTTGTTCCAGCCATGATTCAGTTAAAAACATAAAATCCAGTTTGGAAGTGTTAATAAAATCATTAACTAAAAATGATTTGTTATTAAGAGACCTCACATTAAGTAGAGCCATCCTGATGGTGCTGTTGATAGGCTTTAAGGTTGTTTTTGGTTTGGAGGCAATAGATATGAGATTTGTGAGGTTAGCAGTGTGTCTAAGTTTCCCTTTGTTTACTCTCTTAGTGGTTACAGCATGAATGTGAAAGTTGCCCTGCTTTGACGTAGGCAACCTTGGGTTCAGCAGATTATGAGAAACTTCCTTTATACTGTGTCTACGGCTGAACCCTTTTTTGTCTCAGTAATACTCAGGACTACTATCAGTACGGTGGTGGGGGTGGGGCGCCATCCTCCTGGGTGATAGCAGCCTGCGGCCATGACGTGGCGATGCTATCATTGACACAGATGCAAGTTTGATGCCAGCATATTCCAGTTTCTTAAATTCGGCTGGAAAATCGCAAAGGGAGACATCGGAGACTCTATCCCAGCTGGAGTTGTTGTTGTGGCTATGGGAGAGATGAGGCTGGAGGTCATCGTCGATGGGGGAGTGCAGAGGAGGGGGGTGGCCGTTCCTCGCCAAGCCAGCATCAGCGATGGGGGAGGGCACAGTGTTGATGGCGTTGGGCGGGCTGTTGTCTCTCTTCAAGGTCTGTGGGCTGTCTGCTATCTGTGTGTCAGATAGTGGCAGAGTAGTTGTGTGGGGGAGGCTGTAGTCTCGCTTCTTCTCAACCTGTGCTCTGATTGTGGCCTGTGCGTCAGACCATGGCAAGATTGTGGCCTGTGCGTAAAGCGAGAAGAGAAGATTGTCCCTCAACAGTTTTGAGCCTAACCTGTTTGGGTGTAGGCCATCTGCTCTGAAAAGATATTTGCGCCCCCAGAATAAGTTGAAATTGTCAATAAAGTCCCTTCCTCTTTCATTGCAGACTCTGGAAAGCCATGTATTCAGTGCAAGTAGACGACTGAATCTGTTTATTCCCCTGTCAACTGTTGGTATGGGTCCACTGATGGAAGACTTGATGTGTATTTTGTCCAGTGTATCCAATAGATCAGTGTAATCCCTCTTCAGAAGTTCTGACTGTTCTCTTTGAATATCATTAAATCCTGCATGCACAATAATCTGTGAGATTTTGGGGTTTTCCAATATGATTTTGGCTAGTTTATGGTTGATATTACTAACCTTTCCATATGGGAAGATGCATGTTTTGATCTTCTTACCGGTTATATCCTTGATAGTTGAGTCTCCTATAATCAGAGTGTCTGGTTCATCTGCTTTCTCTGAGATGGGCCCTTGTTGGACGGTGGCAGACACATGCGCAGCCCGCCTCCGTGGCGGCTGGTTGTTCCGTCTCTGTCCACACTGTCCGTCCGGACGCATCTCGGGGCTCAGGGGTGCATCGGTGGCAGGCGCGTTTGTGGACTCTTGAAGTGGCAGGAACCGGTTCTTCAGTGGCAGGGTTGATTTGAGTGACGGGCTAATCGGGCTGATAACTTTAGCTTTGGGTAGCTTAGCATTTGGTGTTGAGTGAACTTGTTGATTCACTTTGGTATGTTGCTTTGGCTTAGCGCCGACTCTGTTCCAGTGAGACGCAGCTGGAACTGTCTCTCTCTTGTCCAGCTTCGGGAAGGATACAGTGTAGCTTTGATCATCTTGCTGTATCTGAGTGAGCTCAGCAAACTCACCCATCGGCACTGTATCCTGTGATAGTCCTTTGCATTTTTCTACTGCTGCTAGTCTCGTTTCAATTAAAGCCACCCTCTGTTGCATTTTGGTGCAGTCTGTGCATTTCCCAGTCTCCGTGCCTGAGATATCCGAATACAGAGGCATGTTGGTGATAGGAAAGTCCAAGGCTTTTTCTGCGGTCTGATCCGGGAGTAAAAAGTGCCAAAATGTATTGTTGAATCGAGCGATTGAGGACGACGGAAACAAACTATATACTGTTAGGTAAATAAAATAAGATAAAGTAGAAATGAACGATGAATTAAGTAGTTCTTTCCAATGCCCAGCGGAGGTTCGGGAAACATGACCTCTCTCTCTCCTCTCTCTCTCCTCTCTCCATATATGGTTTGTGTTGATTGCATGGAAAAGGGAATAACCAGTTACAACTTATATGGTAAGAGCCTGGTAATACCATGGAAACAAACAAGGCTTCCTTTTACAGTACAGTTTCAGCTTACTTACTGGCTAAATTGTCGTGTTTTACTTGGTAACGTCGCAGAACGTACATGGTACAAGTTTGTGTTGACTGCATGGAAAAGGGAATAATGTATTACAAATTATATGGTAAGAACCTGGTAATACCATGGAAACAAACAAGGCTTCCTTTTACAGTACAGTTTCAGCTTAATTACTGGGTAAATTGTCGTGTTTTACTTGGTAACGTCGCAGAACGTACATGGTACAAGTTTGTGTTGACTGCATGGAAAAGGGAATAATGTATTACAAATTATATGGTAAGAACCTGGTAATACCATGGAAAAAAACGAGGCTTCCTTTTACAGTACAGTTTCAGCTTAATTACTGGGTAAATTGTTGTGTTTTACTTGGTAACGTCGCAGAACGTACATGGTACAAGTTTGTGTTGACTGCATGGAAAAGGGAATAATGTATTACAAATTATATGGTAAGAACCTGGTAATACCATGGAAACAAACAAGGCTTCCTTTTACAGTACAGTTTCAGCTTAATTACTGGGTAAATTGTCGTGTTTTACTTGGTAACGTCGCAGAACGTACATGGTACAAGTTTGTGTTGACTGCATTGAAAAGGGAATAATGTATTAAAAATTATATGGTAAGAACCTGGTAATACCATGGAAACAAACAAGGCTTCCTTTTACAGTACAGTTTCAGCTTAATTACTGGGTAAATTGTCGTGTTTTACTTGGTAACGTCGCAGAACGTACATGGTACAAGTTTGTGTTGACTGCATGGAAAAGGGAATAATGTATTACAAATTATATGGTAAGAACCTGGTAATACCATGGAAACAAACAAGGCTTCCTTTTACAGTACAGTTTCAGCTTAATTACTGGGTAAATTGTCGTGTTTTACTTGGTAACGTCGCAGAACGTACATGGTACAAGTTTGTGTTGACTGCATTGAAAAGGGGATAATGTATTACAAATTATATGGTAAGAACCTGGTAATACCATGGAAACAAACGAGGCTTCCTTTTACAGTACAGTACAGTGAAACCGTATTTGTATTGAATTCACTGGTGAGGTTACATGAATCGCTAGAGTTTTTTGTTTGTGCTATGTTGACTAAAATGCCTTTTTAATTTACCCATTTTTTTGCATATGTTTTTCTTTTACTTATCTATTATTATTTTATTTTATTGTATGACAATGTTTATATGTGAAGCACTTTGAGTCTGCCTTGTGTATGAAAAGTGCTATATAAATAAAGTTGCCTTGCCTTGCCTTGCCTTGCCTTGCCTTGCCTTAATTACTGGGTAAATTGTCGTGTTTTACTTGGTAACGTTGCAGAACGTACATGGTACAAGTTTGTGTTGACTGCATGGATAATGGAATGTATCTATTATAAATTATATGGTAAGAACCTGGTAATACCATGGAAACAAACGGCTTTGTACCCAGTATTTAAGAAGATGTACCATAACACTAGAGGAAAACTGTTCCTGCAGAGGTTGTTACCAGGTAAGTAATTCCATAGTGGTAAATCGAATAAACCCTTTCTAAATGGGTGTAGCTATGAATAATAACTAAGGAAAAGTATTTTATTGGAAAGTACTATGCTAATTTCTAGATTGTACATCATTAAACTTCGGCTGTTAAGAACATAAACCTTGGATAAGTGTTTCTAAGAATTGGTTGCCTAATTTCCTAGGAAGTACACAATATCTGAGTTATTACCAACCTAAAACAGTTACAACTACACGCTACTTAGTTGAGTTGATGGGTAATAGTGGAGGTTTTACTTAGTACTTCAGCTGTAATCCCTCCGTATTTACCTTCTTATTACCAGTGGTAATTACGCAGTAATACACTATAATTTACTGGATAATTCCTCTGTATTTACCTTCTTATTACCAGTGGTAATTACCCAGTAATACACTATGATTTACCATGTATGTACCGGGTAAATACCTAGTAATTAGGGGACTGTAAAAGGAAGGGTTACCAAATTATGACAATAATAATTTAATTTAGTGGACATGCACACTTAAAAACTGCTGGGTATAAGCTATAGGCTAGCCTTCTACACCCTTGCTCTTGGTCATGACACATGGCATGCCGATTTATCTTTTTCTCCAGCCATTACCATCAATCAGCTAGAGTGCAATCTTAATCAAAGTTCTGCTTATTATATGTTTTCAACATAATGTTCATGTCAATGTGCACATAGGCGTTGATTACGCCGGGGACGCGTCCCCACCAGATTTCGTCATGAATCATTTTGTACCCACCACAAAAAAAAAATATATATATATATTTTTTTTAATTATTATGGATTATTACACGGGTCTTCTCAATGCCGTGGAACGTTCCTTTCACTTGCATGGGCTCTTCACAACTTCGTTAGCTTGTGATAGCTAGACATAAATTGACCGCTGTCAAGGAAAACAAAGGATCTTTTGCCTATAATGACGTCTTTGGTATCACTCCTCAAGAGGTCCGGTAACTTTTCAACCCCAGCGTCTTCGGTTGCTAAGCGACGTCAACGTCTTTGGCGGACTATTTCTCTGCTGATCAACACTACGAATGATGGTAAAAAATAAATTGTAACAAGCCACACCATGTGAAGTTATTTTTTCGTTTTGGCAAGTAGCCGTGTAATAAGCGGGATAATATATAGAACGTCGCCGGTCGAATTTAAGCCCCTTCAGTGGGAAACAATGGGAGCGTGTCTATGTTCCCCGGGTCCTATGTTCCCCGGGTCCTATGTTCCCCTCTTTGTATGAGACTGGGAACATCGGACCCCTTTTTAAAAAAAGGGTCTTTATTGGGGTCTATATTATATTGGTATATACTATCATATAAAGTGCTCCGGGAGTCGCAAACGGTAACAATCACTTTCTCCTCCATGCTGCAGTTCACCCCGGACTGCACTGCACTGAGTTGGCCGGTTGAACGCTGATTGGCTGTTACGTTACACATGTCACTCAGTGGCCAGGCTGTTGAACGCCGATTGGCTGTCATCACGCGAATGTCGCGTCAAAGTTTAAATATCTTTAAAGATTGATAGATTGCGGGGAACATAGGACCCTTTTCCCAGAAAAGGGTTCTATGTTCCTCGCTTTTCCCCAAAAGGGTCCTATGCTCCCCGGTATGTATGGCTACAGGGGAACATAGGACCCTTTTTGGGAAAAACGGGGATCATAGAACCCGGGGAACATAGGGATGACCCCGAAGCAATTACCCTCGCTGCGTGTCGGTGTCCGGTTCGCCCTGTCGGGGCTTATTTTCCCGATAATGACCGGCATTCTATACATTATCTTATTACATGGCTCTTCTCAATGCTGTAGACTACATTCGTATTCGGTTGCTAAGCGGCGTCAACGACTTTGGCGAATTATTTCTCTGCTGATCAACGCTACGAATGATAACAAATACATTGGAAAAAGACACACTGTGTGAAGTTATTTTTTCGTTTTTGCAAGTAGCCATTACTAATAATACCAATACTCTTTGGCTGGGATGATGAGGCATCAGGCAATCAAGTCATTTTAGCCTGAATACATAGGTAAGAAGCACCAGAGCAGGTTGCTAGTACCATGGACAGTATCAGAACGATAACCTGTTGAACTAAATGGATTTGTGGTAGGCTACACCACGGGATGCATCTGCAGACCACTGCCACATAAATAAAGGTAAGACGCGATATTTATTGCTTAAGATTTGCTGGTGCTGTTGCGAGGTCTTTTGTGTTTTTTGCACTCAAGTGGTCGGCTGTTTTAACTTGCAATTGATAGTCGGTGGAGTCAGTCTCTTGTTGACACAAAGTGACTTTTGGTCATTCTTGAATTCTGGAATAATTGAGGGGGGGAGTTCATGAGTTTTGGTCAGAATGCCTGATGTAGGCTAGTTTTGATGGAATGCGTGTTGTGAATTGAGAACAGCCAGCTCCTGATGTGATACAGCGTTCAGCTGTGCAACAAATATTTTTTTCTTTTTCAATCTTGACGATTTTTGTAGTGCTGTGTGTAGCCACACCTTGGCCCTTGTGAACTTAAACACGCAGTTAAATTCCTTTCCTAGCTCCTCTTGTTTATGTTGTTATGTGGATACATGGAGCAGAACATAGTGGGTAATATGTCCGATGCTTTTTGAAAACGTTTTCTTCATAAAACGTGCCAGACAGATTTTGTATACATTTTATTCCTTAGTAATTAGCTACATGGTTATGCCGTCTTTCAGAAACTTTCATTACCGGCACTAAAGAGAGAAAAAGGAGTGCATCCCCATTGTACCCAGCACTTCTAAAAATGCACTTCCGAATGCGTCTCTGTCCCCAGCACATTTCAAACCAAACTGACGCCAATGAATGTGCAGACTATTACACAATATTTATCAGATTAAAATAAGTTTAGCCACTTACCTGTCCACAGAGACTCCGGATGCTTCTGTGCGCCGGGCTGTGCGTGTCGAAAAGAAATTAACCCCGTGCGGCGCTTGGATAAATTTCCGCTGTAACAGGTCTCGTGATATCCTGTTGACCTGGTAGTTTTTGTTTAAAATAAATAAAAGGATGTTCAACTGTGTATCCTTAAAACCCTGTAGCACCCCTTGTTGTAAAATTACAACGTTACCTTTAACCATCCTAAAAAACAATCAGGCTTTTTTTTTCTTGTTCTTTTACCACATTTACATAGTCATTGGGTCCTATTGTTCAGTCTCACAATGCTATTGGATCGTACATTTGTTTATAAGTCAAGCCTTCTGGCCATGAACTCACACAACCTCTCAAGGTTTCCTTCGAACAACATCTATTGGTTTCATTGGACTGGATTCATCTGATGCATGTGAGTAAAATGTCTTTTATATTTTTTTTGGTTGTTATTATAATGTCTACAGCATGTACATATGTAGTTATTGTGGAATAGATGCATAAAATTTCATTTAGAGCTTATTATATAATTGTTGCAATTATACAACACTGGGTGAATGTGGTAGTCAAAATAGCTGGCTTGTTGCAGTGGGCTCAAACAGGTTGTGTTCCCTCCACTACACCGCTGCCTGAAACAGAGTATTTTCTTTATACATGGATAGTATACATTCTACCCTTGTGTTGTGTTCTGGTCAAATTTGACAATTTAAAAGTTTTATCTCTAAAAAATGTAGTTAATTTGATCGGCCTGACCTAAAATTCCATGACTTTGTCCATGGATCAATTCAGTTCTGGGGAAAGGAATGTTCCTAAATGTGGGGTGTGTGGATGTAAGTGGGGGGATGCATGTTTTCCTTTTAGTATGATAATTAGAGCCATTAACCCATTTACATTTACATTTAGGGAATTTAGCAGACGCTTTTGTCCACAGCGACTTACCAGGCAGACAGTAGGCCCAAATGGCTTCCATGAGGGGCAGTGGGAACTGTTCCAAATCAGCTTTTTCTAACCACTAACATTGCTCAAAATAGCACCAAACATCTGCAGTAGCATGACTAAGGTCACTACACATAAAACGAAGCATCAACAACTTAGTTAGTGTACCGGGAGTTTATTAAAAAATACTGTTTTACAAGTCTGTGCCTTACCGTTAGGTCCATGATTACAAAACAAAATCAAACCCCGCGCCGACGCCGGTTAGTTACACGAACGTTGCCAATACTCACTAGCCTGGCTCCGCCCGCCTAAGTACTTCCGCTCAATTTGAATTTCCCTTCAGTACTAGGTCTGGACCTGCTGTATGTAATTTGGTTTTCTGGGGCCGCCACAGCGGCGCCCAATCAGCGAACAGAGGGCGTGTCTGAGAACAATGACGATGGCGTGTTGTCAACGATTAGACCCAGCTTCGAAAGTTGACTGCATACATCATCTCTGGCCTTACTATAAAATATTGATTTACAATGTGCAATTTTTCCCTGATAAATTTAATTAGACGAACAAAACCTGCAGCTGTCGTTGACGGACATTTTCGTGCAGACGCGCAAGGTGTTTGGTTTGTGTACAACCTGCGCGTGATTCCCGGCGCATGACATACGTCACAACCAAACGTTAGCGATTGGTTATGGCAGATCCAGAGTGGCACTGGGCAGATCCAATCATTTTAAACTTCAACAGACACCCGCCTTCAAGTGAGTTAACGTTTGTCAATTGATTAGGTCCAGACTCTCTGTACAAATGAAATGAAATGAAGTGAAGTACGAGAGTCTGGTAGAACCAGGCTAAATACTCACTGCGCACTCCCACGTAAATGGCTACCGTAAATAATATTATAGAGGCGCCAACACTCGCTAGATTGTCACAAACCGCAAAGTATCAAGAGGGGCACCTCTATTATATTATTTACGGTACAGTATTTTTTTAATAAATTCCCGGTATGCTAACTAAGTTGTTGATGCTTCGTTTTATGTGTAGGGACCTCAGTCATGCTACTGCAGAGGTTTGGTGCTATTTTGAGCAATACTAGTGGTTAGAAAATGCTGATTTGGACGCGTTCGCACTGCCCCTCATAACATAGAAGCCAATTAGGCTTATTTTATGTGTTTTCATGTCGAAAAAGACCCTGGGTTCAATTTTCTCCGGAATTACACTTTAATGAAAACAGGCATATTGTGTAATTTGGGTCTATTGGCTGAACACCTGCATAGTGCAGTAACTTTTTGAGACATTATTTAGACAAAAGGAAAACTTTGAACTAGCCTTTTATAATGCCTGGTAAGCCTGCAGCGTTCTTTCAGATGAATTTCTACATCATCAAGTAATTCTTGAGGGTCTGCAACCTGGGTGACAGTTTACCACCTTTTAGACCAAGTAAAATCTTTTGAGTGAATTCAAAAGAGTTGGTCAGTGCTTTCGGATAGCTGAGGTGTAGTGCATAGATCAGTCCAAAGATTACCAGGAAGGCGTCGCCTAGTCTGGGGAGGCCGACAATGGCATCACTTTCAATGATGACAGAGATTCTCACAGGGTGGTAGTGAACTGGACCTTGGACTGTGGCATGTTCACTGATGACGGTAAGGAGGCCCACTGCAACACTTTCAAGCTCTGGCTCAGACTCGTCCTGAATGAATGAAAAAGAGATACTAATCACAAACTAATACATGGAACAGAACCGATTACATAATTTATTTCTTTAACCAAGTCCCAATGAAATCCAATAAGGGAGACCCATGTCTCATTGTAAGAGGTGAAAAGCAATAGATCCATGTTCTGCACACATAGATCTAAGCGGTGTGAGAGACTGAAACCAAGCTCAATGACATTTACAGGAAATTATTTTACATCTTATTACTTTGAATGAAATACAGTTCCTTTATAGTGAGGAGAAAGAAAACCATACACTAAAACTGTATGGGTAGACTATATAAAGGTAAGTCCTAAAACATGTTAGTATTTTGATTAACTGTTTGTATAATACACAGTAGAATCTGTTAGTGACTTAAGGAGACTTACTGTGCAGGTTCTGAAAAATCCAGAAACGTCCTCGCGCAGATATACAGGAAGGCAGTGGAGAACCGTAGTGCGCTTGGTGTGGATGACATGGATTTCCTATTCAGATAAAAACAGAATTGTATATACAGAAGAGTTCACTGAACAAAGCTGATTTTAAACAGATGTTTTTTTTATCAGAACATATGTCCACAAATAACCTGTTCACATCTTTAATGCAATCAGACAAATGGCAAACACAAAGTGGACTAATAATTGCAAAATTCACAAAGCTCATTTAAATCATTGAACCTGTTCAATGTTCCACTGGTTCAACCTAGGAAATGTGTAATAATCTATTTACCTGTTCATCGTGGATTTTTTAAATTTCAGCCAGAGCATCTGCTGTCTTCCCAGTTTTTGATGCCTTCTGTCTGAATAAGGTCATCAGTCGAGGAAGATGGCGATCAAGCTCAGCATAGAAAGTGTTGGGCAGGTTCTGATTCGTAATCCGCTGGAACTCTGCATACAACTACATTGAAAGAACAGCAGGAGGAGAATACCGCAACACGACTTAAAAATTGGAAGAATTGCAAAATGAGTAAGAATCACAATTTTCACTGTAAAAGTGCTGATCCATATTACCTCAGACTCTATTTTGAGAGCAGGCCAGAGGTCCATAAGCTCGTTGACTGGTGGGGAGGACATCACTATGGTCTGTCGGCGTAGGGGATATGTGGTCTCCATCATCTTTCTAATGAGGGGCAGGTTCTTCTCAGTCTTCTTGACTTCTTCAACAATTGTCTGCCTCAACTGCTCAAGGCTTGAAGGATCCTTTCCTTGGGCAAAGTTAGGTAGGAAGTTGACTTCCGCTCGTTTGGTTCTTTTAATGTTGGAATGTGAAGGTTCATTTTCAGGATTAGTGCTACTTCTTTTTCCAGAATTTACAGTGACCTCTTGACATCCAGCCCGCCTCATCTTGTTCCTATAATTACCCATCTTAAACTTGATGCTGTATTTCCAGCCAGTCTCAGATCCCGCTTTCTTCAAGTAGGGATGTTTGGCTACAAGAGCCTCAGCAACCATTGCAATCTCTTTATCGCCTGGGTAAGCCTTAAAACCATACAGAATAGATGCAAGCTTGTGTAACCAGGTGTAAGAAACACTGTTAATTTAGTACCATAAAAGAAGAGAGACTGTTTACTTTAATTATCTTATTTATTTTGAATGCACCGCTCAACTCGCATGGTCCCACGTAGGGTACCTAGTTCTCAGCAGCCAATCAGAAGCTACGCAGGCCACGCTCAGCCTGTCGGCTCGGAGAGGAAGTGCAGTCGCGTTGCTCTTCCGGTCTTTTCGGATCTCGGCCCGGGAAGCGAGGGCAGCTGTGTGTTAAGGAGAAGAGGAAAACTTGAGAAAAAACCCAGAGTGAAACCTGTGAAAAAGGAAAAAGAGTCGGAGCACTTACCCAGTGGAGGTCCGGAGCCAAGTGGCTGAACGAAGGAGAGTTACGTCGGTAAGACGTGTTAATTATCCGATGAAAAGATAGCTTGACGCTTACCGTCGATGTCCATGCTAATGCTAGCTCTGTGCTTAGCAGGCTAACTGCTTGCCTGTCCTCCGGAGAGCTGCTACGAGGTTCGGCATTGGCATGCTCCACCTTGATACACAGAGCAACGGTGAGAAATTTGCTCTTTAGCTGCTCTGGTGCTATTTTCCTGTTTTCCGTGTGCTGAAAGAAAGCAGTGGTGATATTAGGGAAAAAATAGTAATTTGATATGTTGTGAATGTGATGAATATAAAACAATAGTTTATTTTGTATTGTGCAATTTATTGAAGACATTTATGTTATTCCAACTGAGTTTAAAGCAATTAGAGGGTAATTTTTGGTGCAGATCTCGGACATGAATAGGCCTATAGTGTAAGAGTGAACTAAGCACAATTCTTTAATACCTCTGAGTCTACCTCAAAATGTGTACTGTTATGTTATTAGCACATGGTTCAGATGTTTATAATTAATGGTTTTGTATGTTAATGGTTACTTGCCATAAGTATTATTTAAACTGTTCACATGAACAGGTAAATGTGTGAGCACTTTAGTATTTAGTTCTCATGAATGATACACTAAAGATTGAACGTTGTACAACAAAGATAGATATTTGAGAATTGAATAGAGATGAAGATTTGTCAGAATAAGATGTAATTGTGTGCATCTTTCGACATCTGATATCCCTAATGATGCATCTGAGAATGGATAGTGTTGAATGTATTGTGTGACCCTGTCTACAGGTCAGGTTTTTTAGAGGACTGAGAGTCTGAGGTTCAGGACAACTTCCTGCTGTGAAAGATGGCGAGCCAACTACCCTGATTGAAGATTAGCACCGAGGAGATATTCACGTACACACTCATTCACACAAATAATACACTCACATTACACTACAAGGAACCTTGGAATCAGGTGAACTTTCAACAACTCCTTTTATTTTAAGGGCCCCAACAGACATTTTTGTTTTAAGTGTGCACACTATTTTTTTATTTTCATTACTGTTTGGTATAATATTTTGCATTTTGTACGAACCAGACAAATTACTTGGTTCACTGTAAAATATAAGAGTGGCTACTCAATTGTTACTCTTGTGTCTGCCTCATTGTTGTTGCTCAGTACAGTGGCTCCTCTCGAATTTGGTCTCTTCTGATTCTGGTCCTGGTCTTATTGTAAGTCCAACTTATATTATACTAAGTTGTACTGTAATTATACTGTAATTCACTTTTACACTCCTAAAATTGGTTACACTTACTAAAATGTCGTGCTTTAGGTCTCTTGTCAGCTTAAGGTGTGTGTTGTTCTTCTCATATTCCGCATTTCCATCTCTAAGTTTCAGTTCTACATCAAATGCAAATGTTGGAACTGGAAAAGGACCTGGAGGCCACCTGCTGAGACGCTCTGGAGATGACACATCTGAAAGTAGAACAGTAGATGCAATAGAGCTGGAGTCTTGTGAAAGTGAGATGTGCACAACAGCTTTTTGTTTCCCGTCGAAGTCTGGATCTTCATAAAGCAAATCAAAGTCAAGGTCGATGTCCAGCTGTTCTTTTATAATGTTGATCAGTGCATCAACACTGGCTGGTCGTGAGCTGAGTTTTAATTTTCTAGCCCGGTCTTGCTCAACAACACGAAGAATCATTTGTGGGGATGCAGCTGCCATTGTGCTAATGAAAAGACAAAATCAGGTTGTTAAAGAGTACCATACAATTGGATAATTCCACAGAGTGAATAAAGACCAATAACTGACAAATAAAATAACCATTATTACCTGAACTCAGTTCTGTCTCACTTCAATGAAGCGCTTGAGGGTCAGCAGCAGCGAGCCGTCTACTTTGTATGCTGAGAGAGGGACTGTATCATTCAGACAAGAATGCAGGTGGATCGACAGGCTTGTATTTGCAGTTGACAGCTCATAGGACAGTAGATGTTCTACATACCAGGAGTCATAATCAAGACACAGAAAAGATACATTAGGATTTACAAGGAGGATCTGTTCTATTTTGCAAAATTTGGACAGTCCACCGCTGTCTCCTACAGACAGAAACATTCCACAGACATAGTCTGTTCCATCAATGGTCACATTTGATGTCTTGTAGATAGTGTCACTAGTTGTTTGTTCTCTAATGTGTACTTGAGCAACCTCTGGTAGAGCTGAAACCAGAACAGACTCAATCCTGGATGCCTGAGTTTTTGCTTGAAAAATGATGGTGCAGCAAGATGATATGCCATCATGTGTTGGTGTCTGATTGCCATTGTCTTTAAAATATTTTTGAAGTTTTGAGCGTCATGCACCACTCTTTTGAAAAAGCGGTGCTTGGCCTCAAACCGCATGGTCCAAACGTGCAGCAGGGGCCCAAAGCACTTGACAAGAGCAGGATAGTGCTCCACATAATGATGTTAGGACGGAGCCTAACTTCAGGGAAAACCTCTAGCAGTGCCTGTCTATGATCACTGATTTTGCACTCAAAATAGTCCAAGGTTTCATCTGTAAATGATGGGCACAATGCTAACTCTACCACCTCTTTCAGCTCCATCAAAACTGCCCATGCCTTATCACCTTCTGGTACTACACTGCCAACAAGCAATGGAAGAAGTCGGAGGAGAGTGGCATTTTCATGTGCATTACCTCCAATTGTTCCTCGAGAAAGCAACGTTTTGGGAGGTGTCTGAGGTCTATCCACTTTATCAGCGTGCTGATATGGGAATGATGTAATCTTGTTGTTCAAATACTCCAAAGTGAGGTACTTCCGCCGGATCATCTCTTTAATACAAAGAGAAAGCTCCATGGGAACGATACCTTCCAGAAGATCGTGGAGTATATCAGGAGGAAACCCTGTGATTGTATGGAAGTAATTCAGGGATTCTCGCAAGGCACAGCCACCTTTAACACCAAAGTGGCTTCTCAACGTGTCACCTTCTTGCACAGTTTGCACATGTAGGTCATGGCTAGCTTTGGTTCGCTGAGGAAACTTTCTCTCTCTGACTTCAGTTACTTGAAACTGTTCAACTGAGCCCATACAGAATCTGCAAACATGGACTGTTATAAATGACTCTACAAAGCCACCTAATCCATGAGCAGCCAAATTGTCAGCAGAAACACAAAAGACAGTGCCTTTGACATTCTGACCAATGCTTTCGATGAAGACACCGTCATTTTCCAGGGTATGAACATCACGCAGCAATGGAGCAAGTACAGCTGCATATCCATACTTACGGACGTCTGTCACTTTTACCAGTATTGCGAGCTGTATAGCATGTAATGCTGACCTGTTATTTGGTGGCACATTAGCGAGGACCCAATATACAGCGCAAAATTTGTGAATTTTGCGTGATGTGCCAAGCGGATTGCAAATTTCAAGATCATCAATATATAGCTGGAGTGGTAGGATGAGATCCCCTGTTGACAGCAACTAATTTTCAAGGAAATGAGAGCCATTGGAGCATGATACATATTGACCAGATGCAGTATTTTTTTCAGTAATCTTGTTAAGAATGTCTGTGTTTTTAACACTAGAACAGCCGTCGAAGGGGTCAAATGACCCCTGTGAGTTAAAATAAAATATATCTTTGCACTCGATCACGTTCCAAATCCCTACTTTCTTGACTTTTCCTAAATATGTCTGTTGTACCACCCTGTGTTAAAAAAAAAAATTCAGACCGGGAAAGTTATTATAGAGCATTTTTTTATGTGTTCCTATGTAATGTTTTACAAGGATGCAATGCTCTTTCTTTGTCAGCAGAGGTCGCAAGGGGACATTCTGATGTGATTAAGATTGATATCTATTAGGTAGATACACAGACAGACAGACAGACAGACAGAGGTGGCCAATATGTCGACCGCGATCAACGGGTCGACCGCGAGAGTAGTGCGGGTCGATTACGTGACATTAAAAAAATTACAAATCAAAGTTTATATATTTTTTATTTTAATAGAATTAAAATAAATAAATAAAAGGATATAAAAATATAGAAGGATATAAAAATGAGTGGACACACTGTTCAAACTATTGCAATAGATCATTTGCTACTATCAAATGCAAATTGTTACATTATTTTTGAATGAATAGAAAAGTAAGTACAGCTCTTAGGAACAAACATGCTGGTATGTCCAGGTTCCTCCAACTGATACTCCACTGGCATAACACAAGGATAGTTTGCTCAATAAAGGTTTTTCTACGCTTGTGTGAACTCAACTCGGCACCTTTAGAGGTTGATGTAGACAGAACATTGCAGTCCATGACAGCCGCAACAACTTCACTAAGTGTAGGTTCTGTAATAATGTGACCATTTCTTTGCAGTATGTCACTAACTGCCTCTTTGATCAACAGCTCAGATAAGGAGAAGATGTCATTCAAGTCGTCTACTATTTCCTGAGTAGCTGTGTTTGAGACATGGAGGATAGCCTGCATCTTTAGGAATAAGGAAGATAGTTTTTTTTTAAGTTGATTTCTTAGACTGCCAGTGTCACACTGATCACCATTCCCCACTTCTCTGCTCGGGCCTGGGCATTCTTCATGCAAATCACTAGTTCCCTCAGAAATACTGGCTTGAAGATTATGGGGATCCTCACTGACAATATCAGTTTGAAAGTCTGATGCAAGACCTTCTTGGTGTTCTCTACTTTTATGGGAATTAAATGAGGAGTACACATTTGTGCGATAGCTACAATCCTAATATGGGCACGTCACTGTTTCATGATTTTTCAAATGCTTTCTGAGATGACTGAAAAAGTCTGCTGATATGTGCATAAAGAGCATTTAAATAACACAGTCCCCTGACTGCTCTGCACAACTGCTAGATTGTGCTGTATGATATCTTGACAGATGAGTACTGAGTGCATTAAGTGTCTGAAATGTACAAATGCAATCAGTGTAGAGGCATGGAAGAGGGCTGATTCTGGAATAGTGGCTGTGCTGCAGCCTGTAGTGTCTAAATAACGGTATTCTGGAGGGGAAAGAAGCTGCGCACAACTTACAGTTCCAGATCATTCTTGAACCAGCAACCTAAAAGGCAAAGAAAAAAAAGTTTAGAGCACGATCTAAAACTTAAAAAAAATAATGGCTTTTACTACCTAATATAACCACAAGTTAATTACTGTTAGCTTACCAAAACATGATCATGGTACAGCCTACACTGCTTTAAAATTACAACATGTTTTCCTCAAAACAATGTGTTTTATATAACGTCTATAGATGGAAATAGCATAAGTAAATGTATTAGTTTTTAATACGCATCTTTGGACTAATTTTTTAGATCATATGTTTTGCAAGCAAATACAAAGTTAAGCAAAAATATGATCTGTGCAGTGCCTAAGGTTAAATATCAATTAGGAAAATGGTATTCATGAACAGAACACATTCATGAATTGTTGACTTGAATACAGAAAAAAGCATTATGTTGACCAAACAGGCAAGTAGAATAAACGATGATATGTATGTGTGGGAGTGCAATTTAAGTTATTTGTATTAAGAGTGAAAGGGGTGGGGGGTATAGAAGAATTCACTTTCATTGGATTACCTGGTATTGTCACGCTCCGATAAGGAGACAGACAGGAAGTGAACCCAGAACCACGGCTCAAGGGGGGGCCAAGCAAAACTAACATTACTGTAAGCAGCAGCGCTTGAACTTTACTGCATGGTTAATCAACAATAAAGCCGTTTCTTTAGATAATAAAGATGCTGACATTGAATACAAGAATCACTGAAATCCAATATAAGAAGGCATATATTTGTCTAGTCCAATGACAATTTATGGTCTTCATTTTGAGTCGCTAGCCGCGTTTACATGGACACTTCTGATCCGATTATCGGAATATATATATTCCTATCATGCGATCCCCTTGTGTACATATTAAACTGTTTAATGCTATTACATAATGCAAACAACGCATGGATTTCAGTATTAAAGCTCCCGACTTGCCTTGTTAGCAAGCTAACCATGCGGTGTCAAGAGTCGGATCATGGATACGGAGTAGTATAATATGATTTGTGTTGTATGTATATGAAAAACATGTTGAAATTCCATCTTTTAATTAATCTTCATTTTATGTTGAATTCGTACAATCAATCAAATGGCACTGATAGTTGGGGAAAATTAAGAAGTATGGAAAAACGTCAGCATTATCTAAGCCCCAGACTAGCTCTGTTAGCAAGCTAACCATGCGGTATCAAGTTACATGGCTAATATGAATTGCGTTGTACGTGTATGAAAAACATGTTGAAATTCCATATTTTAATTAATCTTCATTTTATGTTGAATTCGTACAATCAAATGGCACTGATAGTTGGGGAAAATTAAGAAGTATGGAAAAACGTCAGCATTATCTAAGCCGCCGATTTGATCTGTTAGCAAGCTAACCATGCAGTGTCAAGTTACATGGCTAATATGGATTGCGTTGTACGTGTATGAAAAAACGTTGAAATTCCATACAAAAAATTGAATAAGTCTTCATTTTATGTTGAATACTTACAATTCATCAAATGGCGCTGATAGTTGGCGAAATAAGTAGTAGACTGGTATAGATGAGTATAGATTGGACGTTCAAGTTCAAAGCTCCTTTTCCTCTGCCTGACGTTGCGGGTGACGTGAGACAAATTGACGTTGAAACTGTAGAGTTGTAAATACCCTTACATTAATAAACTGTGGTTACATAATCCGGAAAAAAGTTAATGTTGATTAAAAAATTATCATCTTAATAATGAATAAATAAATCTTCCCGTGGGCCGTTGCAAGCCACGAAACTCGCGGCCGGAGAACGGCGATTGAATACAGTAAGAAGAGCCACCTCAGTCTAAATCATAAGAGCCAAAATCATGTCGTTCCTCCCCGCCCACCTCCTCCCCCACACTAGAACAGCGTGAAACAGGACGACCAGAGCATTTTTACCGACTCACAGGGCATTCATTGCTAGTATAGTGACCACCGCAAAATTTATGAAAAATTTAATGAATTCAATTTAATCAAAAATATTAGTAACAATTACTCAAAAAGGAAGAACATGTTACACCAACTTGGCATAATTAAGTTAGTATAACTTTTTATTATACTTTGAGTATGCACTACTTAATCTATTTAATTACTTTGAATGTTCGGGTTTACAGTGTGTCATTTACTTGCATTGGAGCAAATTCTGTGGCCACATCACAGACAATTTAAGTGATTCCGTGAGACCACCAAGGACTTTGAGTTAAGCGCCCGTGGTCGACTCGCTCGTTGAAACGGGAATCTGTGTGCTTGCCACGGAATATCAGTGTAATTTACTTGCATTGGAGCAACTTCCGTGGACACATCAAGGACAATTTAAGTGTTTCAGTGAGACGACCGCTTTTGAGTTAAGCGCCCGTGGTCGACTCGCTCGTTGTAATGAGTATCCGTGTGTGAGCCACGGAACATTAGTGTCATTGACTTGCATTGGAGCGAATTCCGTGGCCACATCACGGAAATCTGCGTGCTTCCGTGATGATCCCACGGATTTCGAGTTAAGCGTCCGTGGTCATTTCACGGATTCCTGTGAGACCAAGTTGCAATATCTCCACTTCAAACAAAAATGTTGGACTACCACCCTGTTCAGGCAAAAGTAACGTGGCAAGGATGGCATGCTTTAATGTTATAGACTCTCAAAATCTTGTGGAAACTGTGACACAACTAAAGCCATCCACCTGTTGCCTTGATACTTTACCTACCAACCTCTTTAAGAATGTTTTCGACTGCCTAGCAGTAGACATATTGCAGATAGTTAACAACTCTCTTCAGTCAGACAATTTCCCAAAAGCTTTGAAAACTGCAGTTAGTAAACCCCTTTTAAAAAAGCGGAGCCTGGATACCTTTATTATTAACAGCTACAGACCAATATCAAATCTACCCTTCATAAGTAAAATCCTTGAGAAAGTTGTCCTCCAGCAACTTAATCACTTCCTGGCATCAACTGGTTGCTATGACACCTTCCAATCAGGATTTCAACCCCTGCACAGCACTGAGACCGCCCTTATTAAAGTTGTAAACGACATCCGTCTTAACACAGACTCTGGCAAAACCTCAATACTAATGCTACTTGACCTCAGTGCTGCATTCGACACTGTAGACCATACATTACTTCTCGACAGGTTAGACAACTGGGTGGGGCTTTCAGGCACAGTCTTAAATTGGTTCAGGTCCTACCTACAAAATAGGAACTATTTTGTTTCCATTGGCGACTTTGTATCAGAATCAACCAACGCGACATGTGGAGTCCCACAAGGTTCGATCTTAGGACCCTCTTTATTCAACATCTACATGCTCCCACTAGGGCAAATCATGCAAAATAACAATATTGACCATCATTGCTATGCTGATGACACTGAAATCTATGTATCGCTATCACCAAATGACTATCGGCCCATAGATCTGCTGTGCCAGCGCATTGAGCAGGTGAAAGAATGGATGTGCTGAAATTTCCCTCAACTAAATGAGGACAAAACAGAGATTATTGTATTTGGTTCAAAAACGGAAAGCTTAAAGTAACCCAACACCTTCACTCTCTGTCCCTGAAAACCTCAATCAAAGCCAGAAATCTAGGGGTTATCATGGATTCAGATTTGCATTTCGACAGTCACATCAAATCAGTTACAAAATCGGCATATTATCACCTTAAAAATGTAGCAAGACTTAGAGGGCTCATGTCCACCGAAGACTTACAAAAACTTGTACATGCCTTTATCACTAGTAAGCTTGATTACTGCAATGATCTCCTTACAAGTCTCCCAAAACAAACTCTGAGGAAGCTTCAGCTTGTTCAGAATGCTGCTGCTAGAGTTCTAACAAAGACCAAAAAATTTGAAAATATTACACCAATTCTGAAATCGTTACTTTGGCTTCCTGTAGGTCAGAGAATTGATTTTAAAATCCTGTTGCTAACCTCTAAATCCCTACATGGTTTAGGCCCAAAATATTTAACTGATATGCTTCCACTACATAAACCTTCTAGACCACTAAGATCCTCTGAGACCAATCTGTTAATTATCCCCCGAGTAAACACGAAACATGGGAAAGCAGGATTTAGTTACTATGCAACAACTAGCTGGAATAAACTCCCAGAGGATTTAAGACTTGCCCCAACTCTGAGCACCTTTAAAACAAGACTGAAGACTTTTATGTTTGCTTTAGCTTTCTGCTTGATCTTAAATACATTGCACTTTCTTAAAAGCTTTTTTAACTTTGCCTTTATTTTCTATTTTAATACTAAAATGCCTTTTTAACTTTCTATTTTACCCATTTCTTTGCATATGTTTTCTTTTACTTATCTATTATTTTATCTTATTGGATGACAATGTAAAGCACTTTGAGTCTGCCTTGTGTATGAAAAGTGCTATATAAATAAAGTTGCCTTGCCTTGCCAACCTTTGTGGCTGTTCAAGACACACTGAAGGCATGATGGCACCAAAATTCCATTCAGTGATTGTGTTAACAAACATATTCTAAAAAGCCTTGTATCAACAACAATCTAGCAATATTATTATGTCATACTAGCCCCGCTGTTCCTGTGTAACAGGACCTGTATTGTACTTCCACTAAGTAACTAACGATTATCCTAAAAATAAAAGTCATAATATTGTAATATCCTACAGGTGAAAGGTGATCCAATGGGTTCTCGTTTCGAGAGTTCAGAGATTCACGCATCCGTAGGCTTCACAAAAGTGGCATCTTCACTTCACGTCAGCAATTTCCTGTAGAATTCAGAATGTAAGACAAACAAACCCGATTGGAAATCATGTGCAACTTCAGTTTAATCATGTTCAACTTAAATTATATTGAAAATAGCAATTCTGCCTCTCCCATCGATGTAAAATTACTGGGTAGCTAGTAGCCTACCCGCGATACACAACTAAGCTGCACGATTAAGTCGTTTTTCGAAGAGAAAAACTGCAATCTAAACATGTTCAAGCATCCAGAATTATAACCACGTTAATGACGTTTGTAAGAAACCAAACCGTTCGTTCATCGGTCAAGATTTCAGCAAGATAAGGGCGTTTGTGCAGATCACTGACTTACGTCCGCTACAACAGATTCCACCAGAAAGCTTTACTGTGGTAAGATGGCGGCCTATGGTGACGTTCTAGACGCCGCCGTAGGGCATCTAGTTAATATATATATATCTATGGGCACGCGTGCCTAGGGTTGCCGACCCCTGCTGTAGACAATGACAAGATATAATAACACCACTAGGAAGGTGGAACCAGCGTAAAACGGGAAAGTCACAGTGAGATTTTGGAGATGGTACGGTGAATGCGTTCAGGAAGGGCAGACTGTCAGAAGCCGGAAGGCTTAGCCTGCTGTGTTTCACTGGGAGGAAATGTGACGCAAGTCGTCAGGAGGAGATTGCTGACCCCTGGCACAGCAGGGAGCATGATGAAGAGGGCTGGAAGGGGAAGTAGGGGGAGGCGATACGATGAAGACAGAGGAATGTCTTGGGCCTCATCAGCATTAATTCCTTTGAATAATTGGAATGACTCTGAAGCTGAGTGAGCTACAACAGCACATTTCTCTAATGCATTTGATATTGTCTTGTTCACATTCTGTGTGTTTTTATGGACACAGTTCAATTGTTTGAATGAGTGTGTTTGTGTTTAAGTGTTAAATTGGCAAACAAGAAGTTATAGATAGTGGATGCTATGTGCCACATAAGATATCTCGTTATCACGCATGCACACACACACACACACACATACACACACACACACACAACAAATTATACTCTGCCCATGATTTAATACAGTATGAGGCTTATGAGACTTAACCAATCTAACCAAGAGTTACTTCAGCGCTAACAGAGAAATGTAATCTTCCGCTGCTCTCACAAAAACACGTCATATCCAGTTGATTCACTGCCTGGTGTTTCTCTCCTTTAATGTTGATTTGATGCACAGTCCACATCCATCTTTCTCTCTTGTTCCTCTTACAGACACAAACATGTCTAACGTTTCAAATTCATCCTTGGCTCCATGCCTCTTACGTCGCTGTTTATTTTCGGGCCTCGAGTGGCCAATAGAGTTGTGAAGTACATGCTAAGCGGCGGCGCTAGCTAGCAACAAGAACAACAAAACTAGCCTGATTTCCACTGGGGACGTAAGCGCCGCGGAACGGCTGCGCCGCGGTCACCGGTTGCAAGTGCTTGCACCACTCTAATCAATGAAACCATTTCCACCGGCTCAGCAGCGTACCAGAAGCGCTACCATGCCGTAGCACTTCTATTTTTGACG
This sequence comes from Gadus chalcogrammus, assembly GCF_026213295.1. Lineage (NCBI taxonomy): Eukaryota > Metazoa > Chordata > Actinopteri > Gadiformes > Gadidae > Gadus > Gadus chalcogrammus. Next base: position 26,407,467 of record NC_079426.1, read on the forward strand.
CGAGCCGTTGCTGAACCGCGTCAATTTCAACAGAGCAGATCGAGCCGGGCAGGAAGTGAAAAAGTGAAAGCCATAGAGCATCCGGTCAATTTTCAAAATAAAACACAATACTCAGCTCATGTAGCCTATCACAACTTCACATCAACATAACGTCATGACCGGTGGCACCAGGTCAGCAGTCAATCAATCAAAGGGTCTCAGAGGCTCGGTGTTACGACCCCTACTCGTTAAGGGGGGGAAAGGGAAGTAACACACACAACCCGGTGGATTGGGATTGTAATTATTGTGCTTTATTACAATCCGACAAAGGAATAGAAAGGAACAACCATCAGAAAAGGGCCGTTACGTGCTGTTAAAGCAAAGAAACAAATATAACCAAAAGAGAACTCCTTAAAATAGAATGGAGCTACCTATCTAATAACAAAACACCAATAGTCCTAAAACAAACCCTAACTGGCTACTCTAGCATAACAAAACAGAAATACAAATGATCTGCACCCCCTAAACCTAGTGTGTCTAAACAGTGGAAAACCTAAATGGGAGTGCAAGTGAACAATATCAGTACAGGAGAGATTCCTCTTACCCTGGCCCAAATCTGGGAACACACAAATACAAACTCTTGCGCTCAACAGAATGCGACCACACGCCTTTGTTCCCTACAGGTGTCTGCCGCCGCTTGTAAGGCGCATCGGGATTTTATACGCCTCCACGGCGCTGTCGCTCTCTGGTTGGCTGGGCCCCGCACCACTCAGCCGCCAGGGCTAATCCGGGGACGGAAGGACCCGCCCACTTGAGCTGCTTTGGGGAAAAACAGGAGGGGTAGTGCATGCAGAGGGAGGGGAGACAATGCGGTCGGCTCAAGGCCGTAACAGTCGGTAACATGGAAGACGAGAGACAGAAATAATTTCTGAAATATATCATCCTTTTTATAAGGATAATGTCAGAAAGGACAAAGCCTGGCATTTAATTGCAGTAGGTTTGGGAGTGGAAGGTGAAAAATTTTGCCTTATTGTGTGCAGTAGAATTTTGATGCATCGCAATGCATCGTAGAATCAAATTGAATCGAATCGTTACCTGGTGAATCGTATTCGAATCGAATCGTGAGGGCAGTGCCAATGCACACCCCTACCTCTTACCTCTCTCACCTGTTCTCTCTCTCACTATCTCTCTCGGCCCCAGATGCTATTACTTGCAGCCTCTCACAATGGTTTACGTAGTTTATCTCGTTACTCGCCTCCTCTTTGGCTCTCCCATTTGATATTATCGGTAGTCTCTGGAAAAGCTTTGGAGCAAACTTTAAGGCGGAGGAAACACACAGAGATGCACGAGGCCCCCCCTCAGCCCCACAAACGCTCTGCACTGAGGGCCATCCCCCCACGGCCCCAGAGACCCTCTGCACCGAGGGCCAGTCCCCCACTGCCCCCACGCTTTCCCCCAGAATGTTGTTGTTGAATGGTGCTCTCAATTATTGAATGTTTATCTTTGTTAATGGGCAAACTTTATTTGTGATTAACAGTGATGAGCCACCTGCAAGGGGGCGTGATTTAATAAAAGTCCTCCTGCCCGCAGCTGATTGCGGTTGCAGCAAGTGCCATGAGAAGCAGCAGAACGTCTCTCGACTTTTTCTTTCCCCCCCGAAGTTCGGTGCTATAATGGGTTCACAACGAGTAGCCGCTGTAACGGGCTGCTCTGCCAACAGTTGTGAAGGTTAAAATCTGGTCAAAATCTGCCTGAGTATCCTGTAGTCTTTCCCCACCAGAAGTGACAACAACAGTTTCACAGCTATTCAAATTTTATTCAAAGATTAATTTATGTTAATTTATCTATATATCTATTTATCTTCCTTAGTGTACAATTGCACCTTGCTGTTATTGAATAACAGATGTCGGATGTTTAAAAAGAGGAAGATATGAAGAATAATGCAGGAAGCAGATAAGCAGCACCTGCACCATAATGGGAAGACCACTCTTTCTCTCTCGCTCTTTTCCCCCCTCTCCCTCCCCTTGCCACACTCTCCCCGTCTCTCTTGCTGTACTGCCCTCTCTCTCTCTCTCTCTCTCTCTCTCTCTCTCTCTCTCTCTCTCTGTCCTTCAGCCCACTCTCCAATTGATATGCTCAAATATTCCTTCATTTCGGGACCAAATCAACAGATCTGCTTTCCCAGAAGGACAGACCTGTACATTCAGGTGCATTCCGTCTGGCGTATTTAACATTTAAGCCGGCCAGTAAGGAAAAAACCCAACCACAATATAACGCAATACCTTTCATCGTATCCTAAATATACTGATGCACCTGACCCCCAGGCAGTGTTTTGATTCATATCAGACGACCCTCTTCACATCCATGCATACATTCTTCTGTCTCTCCAGACACAAAGAGGCCCTTCAGAAAGGGAAGCATGAATAATGTGGCGCTTATAGCTCTCCTCTTGTAGCCTTCTGTCTTGTGTCGTTGCTTTCTGCTTCGTCCCCTTCCTCCTGTCTCCCTCCCTCGCCGTCCACTCTTCTCACCTTTGTCACCAACATCTCTAATGGCGCATTTCCACCGGAGGGTGCAGGTCGGTTCAGTCTGCAAAGGTCGTGTTTCCACCACCAAAAGTGTTTGTGATCCGGTCCGAGCCGTATTGAGTAGTAATCGTCTCGCAGTACTCCTCCGTTGGGGTACTGAGACGCCTGAAAGGGTGGACTTCCGTCCGACAGGGGGATAATAATAACAAACAAACACATTACCCGCAAGGTATTTCTGGAAAACGGTGAAAGCTTAGTTTATTGAAGGAAATGTCACTAAAAAGTTTGCCGTCCTTCTTGGAAGTCCTACATTGTTGCTCTTTGTTCATAACCCTGCTGCGTTTGCGGCGCGTCAAAAGTTGAAATATTTCAACTCGAGCAGCATTTGACGCGCCGCAAAATACGTGAACGCACCCTTCGCCCTGCCGGGCACGGGCATGCCGCGCCGCAAATCAGATTTTGACGCGCCGCAAATCAAGTTTTGCTGCCCGTTTTCTCGGCAGCAAATGCTGCGGCAGCAAAGCGTCTCTACATTCACTTTGAATGGGATCACGACGCGCGTCAACTTTTTGCATCTTTTGGTGTGAACGCAGGGTTAGGTGCGTTCTTCTTTTCTACTTAGATTTGAGTAGAATGCTTACGTAGCTGCTGACGTAGCTGCCGCAGCTACACTGGTCCAAGTGCTTGCAAACAGTGACAATTCACTAAAGTAGGGTGACCAGACGTCCTCTTTTTCCCGGACATGTCCTCTTTTCGAGACCTAAAAAATGCGTCCGGCAGGGATTCCAAAAACGTCCGGTATTTTGCCTCGTCGCAAAAAAAAAAAAAAATATATATTATTGTTATTATTATCTTTTTATTTTTTTTTGCCTCGTCGCATATTTGTGTTTCTGGGTCTTTCACATAACCTACTAGTTATTACCATTGTATATGTCTATGGTTATTACGGCCTTCCAAGTTCTGGAAATGGTATCTCCCTTACGTTCCACCTTCTTGCGCGAGCTGACTGTAGAGAGAGTCTGTCATTGGGCGACCGATCTCATGTGCTCGTTGAGAAGGTGCCGTGTATAGACGGAATGAAACCCCCACTGAAGTACGTAGGCTTCAGCTTCAGGCTTCACGATACAAACCCCCCCCCCCCCCCCCCCCGTCAACAATCTTGCCCGGGGCGCAATTGGACCTAGGATCGCCACTGTCTGCAGCCATGCCTAAACGTAAATGTAAGTTCACGGACGAACTAAAGAAAAAATACCCATGTTTTCGCGCCCCCCCCCCCCCCCCCCCCCGCGACGAAGTGTCCTCTTTTTCACAAACTCAAATCTGGTCACCCTAACTAAAGAGAAAAACAATATGCACCGTTCCACTTTCACAATGTAAAGCCAACATCCGGCTGTACATGGCAGCAGATTGCTGCCCTTGAATGCGGGGAGGCGGTTGAAATGCATTTTATTTATCACAGCTCAGTAGCCAGGGTGTCAGGTAAAGGGCAAAGTCCTCAGCCTTTCTTTACCTCCCTCTGCTGCTGTCTATATCTCTCTATCTCTCCCCTTCTCAAGAGACATGGCAGTTTTTCTAAGCAGAGGGGAGAAAATGTGTGTGTGTGTGTGTGTGTGTGTGTGTGTGTGTGTGTGTGAGTTGTGCGTTTGTGTTTGTGTGTGTGTGTGTGTGTGTGTGTGTGTGTGTGTGTGTGTGTTTGTGTGTGTCTGTGTTGAGAGAAAGAGAAGAGATTGATGGATGACAGATCAATAGAGCGATGGAAGGGTCACTGTACACAGTGTGTACTTGCTAGAAGTGAGTAAGTGAGGAGGTAAGTGGGAAAGGGGAGAGGTTAGAAGGTAACATAAGGCTGTGAGGGAGCGAGAAGGAAGGGGGAGAATAGGAGAGGGTGAGGCTCTGGGACGGACTGTGAGGGAGAGAGGAGAAAGGGGGATAAGAGGAGAGGGTGAGGATGGGGATGGACTGTGAGGGAGAGAGAAAGAAGAGGAGAAGAGGAGAGGGTGAGGCTGGGGATTGACTGTGAGTGAGAGGCAGAAGGGGGAGAAAAGGAGAGGGGGGGCTGGGGGATGGACTGTGAGGGAGAGAGGAAGAAGGGGGAGGAGAGGTTGAGGCTGGGGGATGGACTGTGAGGGAGAGAGGAAGACGGGGAGAAGAGGAGAGGGTGAGGCTGGGGGATGGACTGTGAGGGAGAGGGGAATAAGGGGGAAAAGCTTTTTGCAAAATGTCATCATGGATATCACAGTTTCATTTGCAAGTACAGCTGTGAATCTTGGGTCTTTGTGCATCTCTGTGTGCGGGTTGATACTAGTTTGTGCATATCTGTGAGGACGTGCGTTTATATGCGTGCATGTGAATGTTGGTTATTTTGTGCATGGACGTGTGTGTGAGCGTGGACGCATATGTGTATATTAGGTGTGTGGGTGTGGGTCCATTTACTTTGGTGTGAGTTTGTAGCGCTGGCTTGTTTGCACACACACACACATTGCACACCACTTTTGTGTGGCTTTGTGCACATAAAGAGGATGGATGTATGGTTTCAATAAGCCTCTTATTTATATATTGGGTAGCAAAAGTGTAAATGATAAGCAAAGATTTCCTTATGGTAACACTTTACAATAAGGTACGCAAAAACGTGGGTAGTTACTGGGGAACGAATGATGAACGACCAGGGCCCTAACTGGGGCCCTAAATGAGGCCATAAGTGACAGTTATTCAGTAACTACTGAGGAGCTACTGGTAAACAGACCAGGGGACTACTGTATTTATTACTGAGTAATGAATGATGAACGACTGGGGCCCTACCTGGGGCCCTAAGTGAGTTATTCAGTAACTACTGAGGAGTAATTGTTAAACAGACTAGGCGATACTGTATTAATTAATCATTCTGTGAATTAGCAAACTGACCAATTTATTATGAAAGCAACTGCATTTTCTTGGGATTTCACAATTTGTTTTTAATTAACAGGGCACAAACGGGTTGATTGTCATATTTTAATAAAGATATTCACAATACATACATTAATATTGACATTTAAGGTTTACTTAGTGGCGGTAGTAATGTTAAAAGTTGTTGCATTAGTAATGTTAAAATCTTAAAAGCAATTGTACACCGCTGCAGGGCACGCTTTAAACCTGCCGCCATTGGTTTTAAGCGCTGTTGAGGCCTGGCTTGGGTCCCACACTGGATCGATTGGTAGAACTGGATCGGACTGATGATGAGTTGTTACTCATTCACGAACCATTCGTTCACCAGTAGTGAAGCTTTTTTAATCATTCGTTCACCATTCATTTACCAGTAGTGAAGCTTTTTGTGTACCTTAATGTAAAGTCATGCATCACACTGAGTTGTTACTCTTTCACGAACCATTCGTTCACCAGTAGTTAAGCTTTTTGAATCATATGTTCACCAGTAGTTAAGCTTTTTTAATCATTTGCAGGGCTCTCAAGTTTTGAACTGAGTTCAGAGTGAGATTTTGTCGGCGGGGGGGGGGGGGTATATTAGTTCCAATGTGACTGCATACTATAAATATAAATGTGTACACAGACATGGTGACTAATGTATGATAGTAAGCATTATTGGCCCTTAATACTAATATTCAGAAACAACACTGCCTCAAAAGGCTATTGGCTTAAGCAACACCAGTAGAGGAGTATACTTTCCCCTGAACTTTTAAACGTTGCAAACGTGCAAAAACATAATTATATATTTATGTGGCATTCAGTCCAATGCTTAAAATACATCTGTGGCATTCAGTAGGCCAATGCTGTGGTAAAGTATGACCAAGTGTTTCTTTCTGTTCAATAGATAGTATTTATCAATCCCCTGTAGGAGAAATGTGTTAATGTTTGTCCCTATAAAACAATAATGGTAAAAAAAAAAAATACAAAACATGACGGTACCTAAGTAGGTCAAACCGTCCAATCTGAAGGCTCTACTTAACCACTCCCCCTACTCACTTCCACCAATGCAAAGCAAACAGAAATGAATAGGGGAGGGCGTAGCCTAACTAGTTTGTGAACAACCACGAGAAACACAGCGCAAATTCAATGTGAACATGTATGAGGCTTTAATAAAATCCCGGACGATTTTGAAATTCCGCCACACATTTTTTTTATAGTGTCTCAAAAAGAGGGCATGTCCGGGCAAAAGAGGTCTGGTTACCCTACGTACGGGAAACCCATTTGATTCCTACCTGTTCCACTGTTAAATAGAGGCCCAAATTGGTTGGGCGCTATCCTGGTAATTTCTCTGCGAGAGAAATACGAAGTGTGGCTTGTGAGCGTGTGCTTGGGTTGAATTGCGTGTGTCTCACACCGAATACGTGAGACTTGAGAGCCCTGCATTTGTTTACCAGTAGTGAAGCTTTTTGAAACATTTGTTCGCCAGTTGTTAAGGTTGTGGGTGCAGGCAGGTAGGACCCAGATGCAGACGGTTTAGGGAAAACGACTGCCCACTCGGGTAAGGCATCCTCCAACTCGGGCCTTGACGCAACAGCCCTGCACGTACGCCCCAACACAGCCTCCTGCTCCTTCCTGCTGGGAATGTTCTCCAAGCCATCCATAGCTAGGATTATCGTCACCAACAAATCCTCCAACTCACGGAAAAATAGAGCGTCCGCTGGCTCCAATCTTGGTGCTGTCATTCTGTTAAGGTTGTGGGTGCAGGCAGGCAGGTAGGACCCAGATGCAGACGGTTTAGGGAAAACTGCACTTTATTTTCACCAAAAGGCTAAGGCAAGGAGCAAGGATCAAGGGAACACAGGTAATCACAGAGAACATGCAGGACCAACAAACCACAATGACAGCATGAGGAACAAAGGAAAGACGAGGGCTTAAGTAACAAACACAAGACACGCAACGAGGAACAGCTGAGACACATTAGGGGAGGGAGCAGTAATCAACACAGGAGGGAAACACACCAAAACACGACACAGACCATGACACCAGTAGTGAAGCTTTTTGTACCATTCGTTCACCAGTTGTTAAGCTTTTTGAACCATTCGTTCACCAGTAGTTAGCATCGTCTGCCCAAATGGCTAACAGACACTCGACTTCTCTATGGGACCAACGTGAATCAACAGTTGAACTGCTTGACCCCATGTTTACCGTTTAATGGGAAAGAAGGCTCGCCTTTATTATGTCCATGTTTGTCGTATAGACTATACGTCATCCAGCTCAGGTTGCGTAGCCGTGCGTGTGCGCGTGTCGGCTCATTAGCATCTGTACTGTGGCGGCCCGTACCGTAGGAGCACACCTCTCCCAAGTGGCCAAGTTGGCCTGGCCTGGCCAGACTGGCCACACTCACACTGGCAGATTTGAGCACGGTCAGGTGTGAAAACGGCCACGGCCAGATGGCCTAGTGTGAGTGCACCCTTAGGGCCCTGGTCATTCATCATTCGATACTCATTCGTTCATCAACTACCCACGTTTTTGCGTGGCTTATTGTAAAGTGTTACCCAATTAAATGCCCCCATATACGAACAGTACTCAACAGAACTAGTCAAACTAATCTTGAATATGGATTAAGCTGATTAAAACCCTTTATGGATCATTCTGTGAGAGCCACCTTGTACACGGTGTTCCTTCTGAAAAATAAAAACCTTATTGAAAAGAGATGGCAATTTGTGCAGACAACTGAAATGAAATGGTAAGAAAGGGTGAGTATTTCTGATATGTCATTAAGACAGATTATTCACTATCGTTACAAATGACCAGTTGTTGCAAGGGAAGCAACTCCAAATAAGGTTGTGTGTCTGCACTTCCATTCATTCTGCTGCTTCCCTTTCTTCTTTTTTTTGTCCATTAATTTGCAACAACCATTATTGAAAGTTCTTCTTTCAGATTATTATTTTCCTTCTTCTTTTTCCTGACACCTCAGCTTTCTCCCAACGTTATGATATCATCTACCTTTCCTCCGATCTTCCATTGCTGTGACATTAGCTCTATTCCCAGTCCCAGAACACCCCTGTCTCTCTATATTGCTGTGAACACACAGAGATAAAATCCACTCTCTGCGTCAATAATAAATAACCCAAAGTGAATACAAAATAAATAAAAGACGAGAGGGATCTTTTCCCCCTGCTAATAACTGTCATCTTCTCTCACAGTCCTACTCACACACATATGGGAAGAATTGAGTACTTCATTACTGACACACCCAAACACACACACACACACACACACACACTTGCGCACAGGCACACGCAAATGGAGGAAGATGCAAGCAGGTAATGGCAGGTTTTGGGGTTTTTGCTTGATGTGTCCTGAAGGGAAACTTTGCATTTTTACTTTGGTCAAGCAAATGTTTCACGTATCGACGTTTCCTTTTGAGTGGCCAATGGGCACTCAAAATTTTCACCATACTTGCCTCACATTCAGCCATTCGCACAATAATAACCAACAGCAGAGTTCACAATACACAGACACAGCAAGGTCTTCTGAGCCTAGTTCAGGGACACCTTGACACTTGCGAGGAGCAGTCAGGGATTCAGGGATTTTTTCGTCCTCCATGGGCCCCTGACGCAGTCTGGGCCCCAGTGCAGTGCACCGGTTGCACCGTCGATATTTACGCCACAGCATCTTGTGGAGGTACAGCTCCACACTCAGATGATGAGGATGAGGACGAGGACCACTCTTTCTCCGGTGTGTCATTGTGGTCATCCCAGCCATGTTGTCCTCCTAGGTCTCTCAGCAGGGTGCCGGGGAAGGTCCTGGCTGATGGTGATGAATGGTTGTAGAAATACACGTGACTTGACCTTCCCATTGTCACACTGCCTTTTTGGTGTCTTTCTTTACCTTTCCCACATTTCATCTTCCTTCCTTGCTGTCTTCCTTCCTTCCTTCCTTGCCTCCTAGTTCCAACCTTGCCATAGACCTTCCTCTGCGATAGAGACTTCTTTGCACGTCTTCTTTTTTTACCTCTTCCGTTCTTCAGTCATTTTTGCGCTCCAACTGCAAACAAACATACATGCATGTATGTTTGCGCATGCACCCACCCACAAACACACACACACACACACACCAAACACACACAAGCACCCGCACAATCAATCCACACACGATGGTTTGAAGTGTATTTAGACAGTTTGACATTGTATGTGGAGTATGTATAATTTATGAGCGTTCTGAGAAGAGCTTGTAAGGAACAGGTTCCTCTCACTCCACTAAAAACCAGACACATTTGATATTTTTGAATTGTTTCTGTCTTTCTGTCTGTCCGTCATTTATCTACTTGCCCCATATAGATAATCCAGCTTAATTCATGGTTAAGGAATGAGAGTGAGAATGTTCTATCTATTTTGGTATGTACGGCTGCAAGTAGCGTCTTCCTTCACACTGTCTGTCAGTTGCCATGTTGGTGGTGTTCCAAGTGATAAGACATGACCAGGGTGTTAAGACAGCAGTACCCAGCAGGGAGGAGGTGAGAAGGGAGCGCTTCTCTGCTTTCTGCTGAGCCAAAAATACTTAAAAAAAAGACCATTTACATAATGTTTTCGCAATAGTTGTTTTGGCCTGCACTGTAAAGCCATTATTGCAATTTCCAGTAAAAAATAAAAAATAATAATAAAAAAAATGAAAAAACTATTTGTTTTTGTATTGGCAGGCAAAACAGAAAAAGTGAAATCCAGTCCTCAAGGTGTTGGCTTCTTGGGGACAGAATCCCATTGTGACCGGAATGAGGCTTTCCACCCAGGAAAGCTGAAAGCACCGAGCTGAGACTGTGGCATAGCTAATCAATGAGACAGTCATGGAATATGCACACACATATACACACACACACACACACACACACACACACACACACACACACACACATTCCACACAACACTCATGCACACACAGACACACATAAACACACACACACACAAATAAACACATACAGACACACACCCACACACACACAAGTAAACAAACACACACACAAATAAGCACATACAGACAGGCACACTAGTGATGGGTTGTTCGGGACCGAATCATTTCGAATGAACAAATCTTTATCAAGAACGAACCGAACTGATTCTTCTCTCTCGTTCGTCTCGTTCGTTCTCATACTCGACTCCTCCCAGACCCGCTGACTCGCTGTTCGTTCACTGAGTTGTGAAGAGGGAAGAGCCTTAGTGAGCGAGCCTATGATAATACGATTCAATGTCAGTAAAATGGTAAATGCATGCTGTCTTTGTACTTTCTGTGTCATGCCAGATTAATCAAATATTTTAATCCTCATCCTCATCCTCATCGTCATCCGCTTATCCGGGGTCGGGTCGCGGGGGGAGCAGCTCAAGCAGGGGGCCCCAGGCGTTCCCAGGCCAGTGTTGAGATATAATCTCTCCACCTAGTCCTGGGTCTTCCCCGAGGTCTCCTCCCCACTGGACGTGCCTGAAACACCTCCCAAGGAAGGCGCCCAGTGGGCATCCTTACCAGATGCCCGAACCACCTCAGCTGACTCCTTTCTAAGTAAAGGAGCAGCGGCTCTAATCCGAGTTCCTCACGGATGGCTGAGCTTCTCACCCTATCCCTAAGGGAGACGCCAGCCACCCTTCTGAGAAAACTCATCTCGGCCGCTTGTACCCGCGATCTCGTCCTTTCGGTCATCACCCAGCCCTCATGACCATAGGTGAGGATAGGAACGAAGATCGACCGGTAGATCGGGAGCTTTGCCTTGCGGCTCAGCTCTCTTTTCGTTACAACGGTGCGGTAAAGCGAACGCAATACCGCCCCTGCTGCTCCGATTCTCCGGCCAATCTCACGCTCCATAGTACCCTCACTCACGAACAAGACCCCGAGGTACTTGAACTCCTTCACTTGGACTAAGGACTCATTGCCTACCCGGAGTAAGCAATCCACCGGTTTCCTGCTAAGAGTCACGGCCTCAGATTTAGCGGTGCTGATCCTCATCCCAGGCGCTTCACACTCGGCCGCCAGCCGATTCAGTGAGTGCTGAAGGTCACAGGCCGATGATCCAATGAGGACCACATCATCTGCAAAAAGCAGTGACGAGATCCTCAGACCACCGAACTGCAACCCCTCCCCACCACGACTACGCCTCGATATCCTGTCCATGTATATCACAAACAGGATTGGTGACAAGGCGCAGCCCTGGCGGAGACCAGCACCCACTGAGAACGAAACTGACTGGCTGCCGAGAACACGAACACAGCTCTCGCTTTGGGAGTACAAAGATTGGATGGCCCTGAGGATAGACCCCCTTACCCCATACTCCCGCAGCACCTCCCACAGTTTCTCCCGGGGGACCCGGTCATACGCCTTCTCCAGATCCACAAAACACATGTAGACCGGATGGGCATACTCCCAGGCCCCCTCCAGGATCCTTGCGAGAGTGAAGAGCTGGTCCGTAGTTCCACGTTCGGGGCGAAAACCGCATTGTTCCTCTTCAATCTGAGGTTCGACGATCGGCCGAACCCTCCTTTCCAGCACCTTGGAGTAGACTTTACCAGGGAGGCTGAGAAGTGTGATACCCCGGTAATTGGCACACACTCTCTGGTCCCCCTTTTTGAACAGGGGAACCACCACCCCGGTTTGCCACTCCTTTGGCACTGTACCCGACTCCCACGCGATGTTGAATAGGCGTGTCAACCATGACAGCCCCTCAACACCCAGAGCCTTTAGCATTTCTGGCTGGATCTCATCAATCCCTGGGGCTTTGCCACTGCGGAGATGTTTGACTACCTCAGTGACCTCCACCAGGGAAATTGACGACGAAACACCATCAACCTCGAGCTCTGCCTCCAACATAGAGGGCGTGTTATTCGGATTCAGGAGTTCCTCAAAGTGTTCCTTCCAACGTCCGACGACCTCCTCAGTTGAGGTCAACAGAGTCCCATCATACTGTACACAGCTTGGATGGTTCCCCGTTTCCCCCTCCTGAGGTGCCGGATAGTCTTCCAGAAACACTTTGGTGCCGACCGAAAGTCCTTCTCGATGGCCTCTCCGAACTTCTCCCACACCCGCTGCTTAGCCTCCGACACGGCAGCCGCTGCAGCCCTTCGAGCCTGTCGGTACCCTGCAACCGAGTCAGGAGTCCTCCAGGATATCATATCCCGGAAGGCCTCCTTCTTCAGTCGGACGGCTTCCCTGACCACCGGTGTCCACCACGGTGTCCGAGGGTTACCGCCCCTTGAGGAGCCTAAGACCCTGAGGCCACAGCTAGCCACCGCAGCTTCAGCAATGGAGGCTTTGAACACCGCCCACTGGAATGCCAGAAAAGCTCCGCCGGAGGTGTGAGTTGAAGATACCTAGGACGGGGGCCTCCTCCAGACGTTCCCAGTTCAGCCGCACTACTCGTTTGGGCTTACCAGGTCTATCCGGAAATTTCCCCCATTCCCTGATCCAACTCACAACCAGATGGTGGTCGGTTGACAGTTCCGCCCCTCTCTTTACCCGAGTGTCCAAAACATGCGGCCTCAGATCAGATGACACGATCACGAAATCGATCATCGATCTTCGGCCTAGGGTACTCTGGTACCAGGTACACTTATGAGCACCCTTATGTTCGAACATGGTGTTTGTTATGGATAATCCATGACTAGCACAGAAGTCCAATAACAAACGACCGCTCGGGTTTAGATCAGGGAGGCCATTCCTCCCCACCACGCCTCTCCAGGTGTCTCCATCGTTGCCCACGTGGGCGTTGAAGTCTCCCAGCAGAACTACGGAGTCCCCTACTGGAGCCCCATACAGGACTCCATTCAGGGTCTCCAAGAAGGCCGAGTACTCTGAGCTGCTGTTTGGTGCATACGCACAAACAACAGTCTGAGTTTTCCCCCCTACAACCCTTAGGCGCAGGGAGGCGACCCTCTCGTCTACCGGGGTAAACTCCAACACCGCGGCGCTCAGCCGGGGATTTATGAGTATCCCCACACCCGCCCGGCGCCTCACGCCCTCGGCAACTCCGGAGAAGAAATAGAGTCCAACCCTTATCCAGGAGTACGGTACCAGAGCTGAGACTGTGCGTGGAGGTAAGCCCCACCAGATCTAACTGATAGCGCTCCACCTCCCTCACAAGCTCCGGTTCCTTTCCCCACAGCGAGGTGACGTTCCACGTCCCCAGAGCCAGCTTCTGTCGCCCGGGTCTGGTCCGTCGAGACCCCTGACCTTCGCTGCCACCCATGTGGCTGAGCACCCGACCCCAACGGGTCTTCCCACAGGTGGTGGGCCCATGGGATGAAGAGAGGGGGGGTGCCACGTAGTTTGTTCGGGCTGTGCCCGACCAGGCTCCGTGGCAAACCCGGCCACCAGGCGCTCGCCATCGAGCCCTCCGTCTGGGCCTGGCTCCAGACGGGGGCTTCCTCCGGGCCGGGTCACATCTCCTCTTTTTTCGTTATTCATTGGAGTTTTTTGAACCATTCTTAGTCTGGCCCCTCACCTGAGACCACTCTGCCATGAGAGACCCTACCAGGAGCACAAGGCTCCAGACAACACAGCTCTCAGGTTCACAGGGACACGCAAACCTCTCCACCACGATAATGTCTCGTTCTTTCATGGTTCGATCTCCACCCGGGACCCCAACCATCATTGCTAAATCAAGTCTATTATCTTGCTGATCCAATAATCCAATAATCAACACACACACAAATAAACACATACGCACACACATGCACGCAAACACACATATTCAATACCACACTCACACAAAACTACACAAAATGCAGGGCATCCGTTCATTATGTGCGCTGTTGATTTCAATTGTTTATCGTTATGCAATAAGCCGAACGGTTCATGATGGTTTGGAAACTATAGAGAAAGGTTACACGCACGCACACACACACACACACACACACACACACACATACTAACATGAGTACAAGACTAACATGAATACACATAACCTTAACATAAACAAACAGACGTATTCATCATCTACCAAAAAACTGAAGTATTTCACTTTCTCAAAAACCCAAAAAATGAATGTGGCTGAGTGTGGCTCAATGCTATCCCTGCGGCAGATTGGATCAATATTAAGTTCCCTGCCATCCGTCTTCATAGCAACAGCATCTGCTCTGGTCCCTGTCTGTCCCTACGATGTATGAGTGGGAGGTAATTGCCGAGCACAACACCATCAGAGTGACATTAACACGGGATGGGGATTAAGTGACGTCCAATACTGCAAAAATACAGCCCTCTCCTTGACGCCTACCTCACTCTGTTTGTCTTCCACTCCTGGAAATGAGGAAGAAAAATTAAATGAAAATGAATATGTTGCACTGCTTTAAAGCAGCACTGGGCTCCAGTTGAAATAAACCTTACAAAAATATTTCTCTGGTGGAACATTTGTGGGAGCGAAACACAATGTGAAGGAAGTGGCCCGGTGTTCTTTGATTGGCCAGAGAGAAAGCTTTCACAAGATGTCACAGTTAACAGCTTATGTCTCCGCCACGCATAAGGATTAAAAGAAAGTTAACCAGATGATGAAAATGAATAAAAAATACAGTCATCATTTGAGACAGTAAATAAACAGCCCTGGTCCCTAGCCCTTAGTCCTTGGTCCCTAGCCACTGGTCCCTAGCCCCTAGCCCTTGGTTCCTAGCCCATGGTCCTTAGTCCCTAGCCCCTGTTTCCTAGCCCCTGGTCCCTACTTTCTAGCCCCTGGTCCCTATTCCCTTGTCCCTAGCCCCTGTTCCCTATCCCCTAGTCCCTACCCGCTGGTCCTTATCCTCCAGTCCCTAGCTCCTGGTCCCAAGCCCCTGGTCCCTGGTACCTAGCCCCTGGTCTTTAATCCCTAGCCCCTGATCCCTATCCACTTGTCCATATGCCCCAGCCCCTAGTCCCTAGCCCCTGGTCTCTAGTCCCTAGCCCCTACTACCCTGGTCCCTAGACCCTAGCCCCTGGTCCTTAGCCCCTGGTAAGATGCTGCTGCTATGAAGACGGATGTCAGTGAACTTAATATTGATCCAATCTGCCACAGTGATAGCATTGAGCCACCCTCTGTCAGTGTTTTGGTAGATGATGAATACGTCTGTTAACCCCTAGCCCCTGTTTCCTAGCCCCTGGTCCCTACCCCTGGTCCCTTTTGTTGTATGACTTATAAACATTTCGTCGCTGTCCGATGAAAACCGCGTATGTCCAAAACGGTTACTTTTCAGGAAATGAAAAAAACACCCTAATTTCAAAGCAGTTGAACGTAGCGTTGTCATAGTTGGTACGTCATCTTTAAATGTAGTCGTAATATTGACAGTGTGATGGTATAGTTCACATTTTACCAAAATCGAGTTTAAATGGACATACGTGCATATTTTACAGTAACGGTGGTCGATACGCGTTCTTCCGATCATGAATGGACAGGTCGCGTTTCATACTGACAGATGAATAGGCTACGCTAAGTTTATTAAATAGCCTACGTCCAACTTAACGCTATTTAATAAACTGAGCATAGACTATTAATCTTGTCAGTATGAATAACAGTGTACTGATTCATTGTCCCTTCATAATTATGTCTCCTGCTAACTATGAAGCGATAATGAATCAGTACACTAACAAGCTATACAGAGGTTGTAACGTCCACTCCTTGACCTACGTCTCAGGCGACAAGGGGGACACTTTTTCTAGCGATAAAGTTAGGCCTACTGTAAAGGAAAGCTATTGTCTCACCAGGCTATCATCAAAATAATATTTATTTGGCACTGTATTGCAGAAAAGAAAAGGAAAAATGAAGCTGCCATTTCACAAAAAAAAACACAGACACCCGCTACCGCTCGCTCTCCTCGCTCGTCCACTCACTCGCTGACGTCAATCACACACACACACACACACACACACACACACACACACACACACACACACACACACACACACACACACACACACTGCCATTCTCGCGCACACACATACGCTACTCGTAACACTATGCCTCGTTATGAAGGTCGGAATGAAGCGGCCACCGATTATTGACAGGATGGGTACTTTATTCTACCGGAATCGTTCGCTTATTCACTAGACACACTGTCTAGTGACTAGACAGTGTGTCTAGTGAAGAAGCGAACGATTCCGGCAGACCAACTGCCGGTCAAATCACACAAAACAATAGAGACAGGGATCACACAGGACTTTGACGGCTGTGGAGAAATGAAATCCTCCGTATCCACGGAGAGCTGTCATCACAGAGAGGGCATCTCTTCGCAAACTTACGGCATCAATAAGAGGGGGCGGTGTCAGCTGACTATTATTTAGGCAAATTAGCAAATTTCAATCTGACAATTTTACCAGATAGTTAGAAAGGGCGTATCGTGCTTCTGCCTTATCACACCGCGAGACAGGTTCGTGGCTTTGAGTGTCGTGATTTCGGTTTCGATACGTGTTACAGCTAGCCTGGTTCTACCAGACTCTCGTACTCTTCACTTCATTTCATTTGTACAGAGAGTACTGAAGGGAAATTCAAATTGAGCGGAAGTACTTAGGCGGGCGGAGCCAGGCTACGTTACAGCCCTGTTTAGCCTACTTTATTTACGTCAGTCCGGTTCACAATAAAAAATATTCGGTGAAAATTACTTCATCTTATATTGCAACTAGAATAAACTTGAGAACAGTTGACAAAAAAACTAAATACATTAACTTCAAAGTGTTATTCGGCTACCCGATGATGCGCTTCCAGAGACGCTAATGAGATCATATGAATGAGATGACTCCACAGGGCGGGAGATACGCGGCGGGATTGACAGCTTTGACACCAAATGGATATACTTGAAAATCAGATTACGTGTTTCACAACTTTTCATTGGTCAATTAGGTTCATGACGCATACTGTATACGGAAATGAACCTGGACATAACTATCATCGTAAAATCTCAAAATCGGCAAAAATGGACATACGCGGTTTTCATCGGACAGCGACGATTTATATTTTTGTGTGCAACATTTGCAACAATATTTAAAATTAACATCTATAATTCAAATAAAATATAATAAGTAACTTAAAAAAAAAAAGACACAAAGTCCTCCTGACACCTCACCGTGCATCCCCTGGGGTGCGCGCCCCACCATTTGAGAAGCAGTGGTGTAACCGATCTGAGGGAATGAGTTTATGAACATAGCTCTATCTATGATCGCCTTTGTTTTTGCACTTGGGTAAATGTTTTTACATGTAAACAACACAATTTAAAACCTTCCATTATAGCTGATTGCAATCAGTGCGACATAAAATTTAATAAGAACATATAGTGTGTCATAAATATATTCAAACATTTTTATTCTATGGAAGATGTTATTTTTGTAATCACAATACCGAAGAATTAGTATTATTTCACTCCCAAAATCTGCTGCACAATACAAACATTGATTAATCCATTAATTGATTAATTGATCCGTCCATCTCCCCCATGATCACCAACATAATTAACTCCTCCCTCAAGCTGGCTGCCATCAGTTCCATCCTGAAAAAACCTGGTGCTGACCCAACTGACCTTAACCATTATCGGCCCATCTCCAATCTCCCTTTCATCTCCAAAACACTTGAAAGGGTTGTTGCCGCACAACTACAGTCCCACCTTGACACAAACAATCTCCACGAACCGTTCCAATCTGGCTTCCTTCCAAAACACAGCACTGAAACAGCCCTAGTCAAAATCACCAACGACCTCCTCCGTGCAGCCGACTCTGGATTACTCACCATTCTCATCCTCCTCGATCTCAGCGCAGCATTCAACACCATATCCCACCCTCTGCTCCTGGACCGCCTGGCTGGCATTGGGATCACTTGTGCTGCACTCTCCTGGTTCACATCCTACCTCACCAGCCGTCCACAATTTGTTCAACTAAACATCCACAAGTCTGGGTGTTCAGGTGTCTCACTGGGTGTCCCCCAGGGGTCAGTCTTGGGTCCACTCCTGTTCAACACTTACCTCCTCCCGCTGGGCACACTCCTCCGTCACCATGGGGTCCATTTTCACTGCTACGCTGACGACACACAGGTCTACATCTCCACCAAACCCACCGCTGCCATCCCCCCCACCTCCTTCATCACGTGCGTGGAAGATATCTGGAGCTGGATGAGCAGGAACTTCCTGAAACTCAATGGAAACAAGACCGAGGCCCTGCTTATCGGCTCCAAATCCACCCTCACCAAATCACAACATACCCCAGCTCCACTCATAATCATCGATGGATTCCCACTACCCATCTCCTCTAAAGTCAATAGCCTCAGCGTCATACTGGACTACACCCTCTCATTCGCACCCCATATTCAAAACATCACCCGGACTGCATTTTTCCACCTCCGCAACATTGCCAGCAATCCAGCACTGAAATCCTGGTTAACTCATTTGTCACATCACGCAAAGACTACTGCAACGCCCTCCTCACCGGACTCACCACCAAACTCATCAACAGATCATTCAGAAGTCAGCCGCCCGGATCATCACCCGCACCAAATCTTCTGAGCACATCACCCCTGTCCTAATCCAACTTCACTGGCTCCCAGTACACTACCGCATCCAATACAAAACCCTACTCCTCACCTACAAAGCTTTCCGCAACCTAGCCCCCAGTTACCTCTGCGACCTCCTCCAAGAATACACTCCCGCCCGCTCCCTCCGCTCAACCTCTCACGACTCATTACAATGGGTGCACGGTCATTCAGCTGTTCAGCACCCAGGCTCTTGAACTCCCTCCCCCTACACATAAAACAGTCAGACACCATTACAACCTTCAAGTCACAACTCAAAACTCACCAGTTCAAACTCTCACACAACGTCTAACTGGTCACTGATTGTTTGTTTGTTTTGATTTGTTTTGTTTTTGTTGTTTTTCCACAATGTCTTGTTTTTAACGATTTATGATGATTCTATGCTCTGTAAGGTGATCTTGGGTGCCATGAAAGGGGCCTCTAAATTAAATGTATTGTTATCATTAAATTAAGAACCAAACACCAACGTACCCCAACTAGTGAGTATTGTATAAAACACAGATTCAGTGCGTTAAAACCTCTTGTTTTACATCATCAGAGGAATCCAGTGGGGTTCCTGGAGTAATCCTTCCAGAACCCTGGTGAGCCATCATTGGCATTAAGAAACAGTCACACACATTACTGCTGTTATCAGCCATGGCTGTTATCTGTGCTCGGGGCTAGCTCTCCTTATCTGTTGAGGAGCTGGCGTATCCATCCACCGTCTTGCTTCAAGCACTGATGCTGGAGCATGTGTGTGTGTGTGTGTGTGTGTGTCTGTCTGTCTGTCTGTCTGTCTGTCTGTCTGTCTGTCTGTCTGTCTGTCTGTCTGTCTGTCTGTCTGTCTGTCTGTCTGTCTGTCTGTCTGTCTGTCTGTCTGTCTGTCTGTCTGTCTGTCTGTCTAAAAAATTGCACCAACATCTAACCTTAATTACAATATTATTGTTAAATTGGAGTTTTGAGGTGAATTATATGGGTAATTTACCATCTATATATGTATCCATATGTATTCAGTTATATTAATATATAACTGTACCTTGTATTTCATCCATTTATTTGCTCATCACTATTTTCATTTCTTCTTGACACATCGCTCCTAATTCGTTTAAGATGATTAGACGCTAAAAGCTTTTTGTGTAAACTGCTGCCATGCGAGTACTTGCTGGAGGTGTATCGCCAAACTCCCACCAAAGGGACAGTCCAGCTGCTGTTGCATTGTAACAGCAACCATTCTGGATCAGTTTAAGCAGTGCTATTCAAATATTCAAAGGTCAGCATTTAGAAGGTCTAAGGGTTAACTCCCCTTCTGAGACAGTGAGTGGATGATGGGTCAGAGAGGAGGAGTAAAAAGTGGTACCTTGGGAGGAGAGGTCAAATGTTGCAGCGGGTTTGACTAGATTTAATGTTGGGGTGCCAATCAGAGTCAAGTCTGACAAAGTAAAATAAAACGGAACAAAAATAGTTAAGTTAACCCACAGAAAATAATAACCAGGCAGATCAAACACAGCAATATACCACAAAACAATCAAACAAACCAGCAATGCGATTAAAAAATATATATTTTCACAATTATTATCTACAGTGCAAAAGAGAAGAAGAAGGGATGCAACGTGAGTACGCCTCAGTCGGTCTGTTGATCCCAGTTCAGTCCATTCGGGAAAAGTCTGTTCCAGTATTCCACAATACCACAGTTCAATCCAGTCCATTCCAAAACAACAAATCAAAACTCTGCTCCGTTTTTTTCCGCGAACTCTAACACAAAATAAGGAAATAAACTCAATGTAACCAGCGTCTCTCATTGCGGTCAGGCCCCCGGGAGCAGTGCATACTTCCGCAATCCACCAGTGCTCAGCGGCCAAGCCTGGTATTGCGAGAGGGGTCTGGCTGCAGACATCCACCCACACGCTCCAGACATCCACCCACACGCACTTCCGCTGCAGACAGAAACATCCATAGATATATATATTAACTAGATGCCTTACGGTGGCGTCTAGAACGTCACCATAGGCGGCCATCTTACCACAGTAAGCTGCTCACCCATAAAATTGTGTTGGTAGTGGTACATGTACTTTTTAAATAACCATAACTTGTTCAATTTTCAACCGATCTACAAACGGTTTGTTTTATTACAAACGTTATTAACGTGTGCAAAATTGCAAAAATAAATAAATGTCGTTTTGCACTGCGCAAGCGCGAGTTGCACATTATGCAACAGTGCCCCCTCGGGTCACACTTTTCGGTGGGTTGCAGAATTCGGTGTCACAACGGGACTCACTGCACAAAAATGTGACACGTTCGGCTCAGCTGCACTTGGAGTTTATGGTAGGTGCATTGGCATCAGTTTGGTTTGAAATGTGCTGGGGACAGAGACGCATTCGGGAGTGCATTTTTAGAAGTGCTGGGTACAATGAGGATGCACTCCTTTTTCTCTCTTTAGTGCCGGTAATGAAAGGTTCTGAAAGACGGCATAACCATGTAGCTAATTACTAAGGAATAAAATTAATACAAAATCTGTCTGGCACGTTTTATGAAGAAAACGTTTTCAAAAAGCATCGGACATATGACCCACTATGTTCTGCGCCATGTATCCAATGTTGACAACGTGACATGAAATGGCTAAGCAAACAACATAAACAAGAGGAGCTAGGAAAGGAATTTAACTGCGTGTTTAAGTTCAGAAGGGCCAAAGGTGTGGCTACACACAGCACTACAAAAGTCGTCAAGATTGAAAAATAAATAAATATTTGTTGCACAGCTGAACGCTGTAGCCTATCACATCAGGAGCTAGCTCAATTCACAACACGCATTCCATCAAAACTAGCCTACATCAGGCATTCTGACCAAAACTCATGAACTCCCCCCCTCAATTATTCCAGAATTCAAGAATGACCAAAAGTCAAAAGAGACTGACGCCACCGACTATCAATTGCAAGTTAAAACAGCCGACACTTGAGTGCAAAAAACACAAAAGACCTCGCCACAGCACCAGCAAATCTTAAGCAATAAATATCGCGTCTTACCTTTATTTATGTGGCAGTGGTCTGCAGATGCATCCCGTGGTGTAGCCTACCACATCCATTAATTTCAACAGGTTATCGTTCTGATACAGTCCATGGTACTAGCAACCTGCTCTGGTGCTTCTTACCTATGTATCCAGGCTAAAATGACTTGATTGTCTGATGCCTCATCATCCCAGCCAAAGAGTATTGGTATAATTAGTAATGGCTACTTGCCAAATCGAAAGAATAACTTCACACAGTGTGTCTTTTTCCAATGTATTTGTTATCATTCGTAGCGTTGATCAGCAGAGAAATAATTCGCCAAAGTCGTTGACGTCGCTTAGCAACCGAATACGAATGTAGTCTACAGCATTGAGAAGAGCCGTGTAATAAGTAAGGGATAATGTATAGAATGCCGGTCATTATCGGGAAAATAAGCCCCGACAGGGCGAACAGGACACCGACACGCAGCGAAGGTAATTGCTTCCCGCTGAAGGGGCTTCAATTCGACCGGCAACGTTCTATACATTATCCCGCTTATTACACGGCTACGTGCCAAAACGAAAAAATTACTTCACATGGTGTGGCTTGTTACAATTTATTTGTTACCATAATTCGTAGTGTTGATCAGCAGAGAAATAGTCTGCCAAAGACGTTGACGTCGCTAAGCAACCGAAGACGCTGGGGTTGAAAAGTTACCGGACTTCTTGAGGAGTGATACCAAAGACGTCATTACAGGCAAAAAGTATTTTGTTTTCCTTGACAGCGGTCAATTTATATCTAGCCTACACGGGTAATTACCACTGCTAATAAGAAGGTAAATACAGAGGTAGTTACCCGGCAAATACATGGTAAATCATAGTGTATTACTGGGTAATTACCACTGGTAATAAGAAGGTAAATACAGAGGAATTATCCAGTAAATTATAGTGTATTACTGTGTAATTACCACTGGTAATAAGAAGGTAAATACAGAGGAATTACAGCTGAAGTACTAAGTAAAACCTCCACTATTACCCATCAACTCAACTAAGTAGCGTGTAGTTGTAACTGTTTTGGGTTGGTAATAACTCCGATATTGTGTACTTCCTAGGAAATTGGGCAACCAATTCTTAGAAACACTTATTATCCAAGGTTTATGTTCTTAACAGCCGAAGTTTAATGATGTACTAGAAATGAGCATAGTACTTTCTAATAAAATACTTTTTCTTAGTTATTATTCGTAGCTACACCCATTTAGAAAGGGTTTATTCGATTTACCACTTTGGAATTACTTACCTGGTAACAACCTCTGCAGGAACAGTTTTCCTCTAGTGTTATGGTACATCTTCTTAAATACTGGGTACAAAGCCGTTTGTTTCCATGGTATTACCAGGTACTTCTTACCATATAATTTATAATAGATACATTCCATTATCCATGCAGTCAACACAAACTTGTACCATGTACGTTCTGCAACGTTACCAAGTAAAACACGACAATTTACCCAGTAATTAAGCTGAAACTGTACTGTAAAAGGAAGCCTTGTTTGTTTCCATGGTATTACCAGGTTCTTACCACATCATTTGTAATACATTATTCCCTTTTCCATGCAGTCAACACAAACTTGTACCATGTACGTTCTGCGACGTTACCAAGTAAAACACGACAATTTACCCAGTAATTAAGCTGAAACTGTACTGTAAAAGGAAGCCTCGTTTGTTTCCATGGTATTACCAGGTTCTTACCACATAATTTGTAATACATTATTCCCTTTTCCATGCAGTCAACACAAACTTGTACCATGTACGTTCTGCGACGTTACCAAGTAAAACACGACAATTTACCCAGTAATTAAGCTGAAACTGTACTGTAAAAGGAAGCCTTGTTTGTTTCCATGGTATTACCAGGTTCTTACCACATAATTTGTAATACATTATTCCCTTTTCCATGCAGTCAACACAAACTTGTACCATGTACGTTCTGCGACGTTACCAAGTAAAACACGACAATTTACCCAGTAATTAAGCTGAAACTGTACTGTAAAAGGAAGCCTCGTTTGTTTCCATGGTATTACCAGGTTCTTACCATATAATTTGTAATACATTATTCCCTTTTCCATGTAGTCAACACAAACTTGTACGATGTACGTTCTGCAACGTTACCAAGTAAAACACGACAATTTACCCAGTAAGTAAGCTGAAACTGTACTGTAAAAGGAAGCCTCGTTTGTTTCCATGGTATTACCAGGCTCTTACCATATAAGTTGTAACTGGTTAATCCCTTTTCCATGTAATCAACACAAACCATATATGTTCTTCAACATCGTTCACCAGTAGTTAAGCACTTTAATTGTTGTTATAAAACCCCAAACCACTGTTGATGAAAGACATATTAAAATTAAACAAAATGAAAGGCTTATCCAAACAATGCATATCTCACAAACAGGCACTGAACACTGAAGAAATCGGACAAAAAAAAGAGCCGTCCACATCAACTCAATTTAAATGTTACTGATGGTGTTTTCATAAAACACATGACAGTGTTATGGCAAGTGACCACAAGGAAGACTGTGTCAACCTCTACAATTTGAATAAGTGGTGAATGCCATGCAGCAATCTGCCTATGGGAGCATCTTTGTGGTCATTCGCAAACCAATGAGTCCACTCGATGAATGAGAGATGACTCTTTAGTGTCTTCTCTGTGAGGTATCCCTGCAGTCTCCACATCTGGGATTTGAAGGCTGACCAAGACCTGACCAGGTACCTCCAAATCTCCCCTTCAAGAATCAGAAGACAAGAAAATAAACATTAGGACTGTCAATTAATGAACATTTCTAGAACATGTAGAACTCAAAGATTATTTTGTTTATCAGTTAAGAAAGGATGCTGGTCCTCTGGCCATTGTGTTTGGTCATATTGAAAAGAGAAAAAGGCATAGCCATAAATACAGTTAAAGGTTGCGTAGGTGATTCGCTTTTTTGGCCATTTTTGCAAAATTACTTGAAATCCTTATCATAACCCGCTTACAGCCACTGAGTTAGAAGTACTGACATGAAAATTAAACTTGTCAATCATCTGTGGAACGGGCAGGGCTCGAAAAACTCCAGCCAATCATTTCCATTGCCACCGAGTTTCATTGGACAGTAAGTACGTCAATCAAACGGTCGTACTGCACTCCCCCTCCCCCCCTCCCCCGCGCGCGACCCCTTCGTGCAGTACTCGTGACCCAGAGCAAGCTCCTGTTTGTTGTTATCCTGCGGTATCTACTGGAACTAGTTAATCCACATTTGGACCTAGCAGTAGAAGACAATTTCCATGGCAGACAAGACGCCACAATCCCCACCACCACCAGCAAAGAGAAGGAAAACTCTTTTTCAGAGAGTAATTGATAATAAAAACGCTGAAAGAGAAAAACTGAAATCAAGAATAATCCTAGGCGCTGCTTTTGAACGTTGGCGGCAACTGAAGGACGAGAAGGGTCTAAAAACCGATGCTTGTGTGGCGGTTGACCTAGTTTCAAAGTTTATACCGTTTATACTCGGTAATACCGGTGTTGAGACGAGTGTATTACTCGGTGTGAAAATGTCCACACCGCGGCAACCCTAGTGAAAACCAGGACTTCCAATACAATTATATAAATACATTTTCTAAAAATAGTAATGATTTATGTGACCGTTTAATGTTTATAACATCTGGTGCAACCATAGCCGCGAGAACGTATTCTCAGCAGGGGGTGCTGGAAAAAAAAACCCGGCCTGCACTAGACTCGCAACTCGTCACATTGATAAAAAAAGATATATAGCAGCGCAGCTCAATTACACCAGTGCATGCGCGCACAGTTGAAAATCGATCGTTGTGTTCACTTCCTTCACACCCAGCTGCTCACAGAACAAGTTTAGCGCACCACCGCTACCCTCACACTTTTTCATATAACCTTTTTTCAGCACTAGGACATATGAGCATTAAATAAATGCTGCGTCTCAACATGCCTTGGACAGCAGCGAGGATGACTCGCTTTGCCACGGGCCGAAACAGTGCGGAGCGACCACAGCCAGAACGAACACAGCGGGGCAGAGGAGTGTCAGGAAGTCTTTGGTGTACACATCACTACGGCCTATTTGCACTACTGTTTAGTGGCAATGCAGTGTTTAATTCTATGCCTTTTTATTTTCGTATATTATTTCAATTAATACAATTTATTTATTCATGAAATCAAGATCTGGTCTTCAAATCTTTTTTCCAAATATAGGTCGTATTACAATGGGGTTTGTGTTTATATTCGGACCAATACGGTACAGCGGACGCTCACATGACGTTAAGCATTTCCTGGTGCATAATGTGACGCTTCAGAACCTAAAATCCCGTTTCTCCCCGTTGATACGACAACACATAACCGGCGTTTTCAGAAATCTCCACTTTGGTTTTTAGAAATGATCGTTTTCTGTGATAAGACTGTGTTGCAGCACCCCCAAAACCCCTACTTCCCGCGGTACTGGGTGCAATTTACAGCTGAATGTAGTGCCATGTTGTTAAACGAAAACCTACGCTAGCCTGGCTCGCTCTCGCGCATCTCTGTTCGCGCTCGTGCATGATTGCGCGTCCAGGTACTTGGAATGGGTGGAGTCAGAGTCAGTGTTGAAGGAGAGGGGGTAGGACCATTTGAGTTGTGTATTTTCAAAATCTGCTGGCGTTTCGCAAATCGCGTACCCAACCTTTAATAGGACGGGAGGGGACAGGCAGTTAGCTCCGGTTAGCCCTTTAGCATCGAGCTAGCGGAGCTTCTGTCATTCAAATAACTCGGACATGTTGTTTAAAACCTATAACACCCAATTTATTAAAATATCCGGATTTAATCGGGCTCTCTCCCATAAGTACAGTTAATAGGACGGGAAGAGACAGGCTCTGTTAGCCCCGGTTAGCGCGATGCTAAAGAGCAGCTCTACCGGAGCATGGCACCTCAACAGGTGCAAGTTGGCCTCCGGTTTGATATTCGCCGGATATTCGGTTTACCACCCAAGATGGCTGCGCCCGTAGTCAATGGGGATTGAGCTGTATTTTCTTTGTATTTGTACCACGTTGGGGGTTGTAATGTCGATTTTAAATCCTCTTACACACTTGATTTCATTGCTCCTTTAATCCGGTCACCAATTTATGGTCTTGCTTTGCGTGAAATTCAATGTAAAGTTGTGTTTTCAAGCTGGTTTGCCAAAGAGGCTATGTTGCTAATGACGACTAGCCCGCTACTACCCCTCGTGGCTCGACAGAAACACGACAGCACTTGTTGAAATAAAAATTGGCGAAAATGGCAAAATATTATTGCAATGTAAAAGGCTTGCAATGTTAATGTTTCTGTAAAGGCTGGCAACCATTATACACTGGATTATTTATTTTTTCCAAAATAGTTTTCTTCTTAAACTCGTCGGACACAAATAGCAAACTGGAAGGCTGGAGCAAGGGAAATACGTCACGTTCTCGCTGAAGCTGGTCGTTCGTACCAGCCTACCATCAAAATGGATAGCAGCATAAGCCCGTAATGTATTGCACTTATGTTGATGAATCCGATTGGGTGGTAAACCGAATATCCGGCGAATATCAAACCGGAGGCCAACTTGCACCTGTTGAGGTGCCATGCTCCGGTAGAGCTGCTCTTTAGCATCGCGCTAACCGGGGCTAACAGAGCCTGTCTCTTCCCGTCCTATTAACTGTACTTATGGGAGAGAGCCCGATTAAATCCGGATATTTTAATAAATTGGGTGTTATAGGTTTTAAACAACATGTCCGAGTTATTTGAATGACAGAAGCTCCGCTAGCTCGATGCTAAAGGGCTAACCGGAGCTTAGAGCATGTCCCCTCCCGTCATATTAACTGTATCTATGGCTATGCCTTTTTCTCTTTTCAATATGACCAAACACAATGGCCAGAGGACCAGCATCCTTTCTTAACTGATAAACAAAATAATCTTTGAGTTCTACATGTTCTAGAAATGTTCATTAATTGACAGTCCTAATGTTTATTTTCTTGTCTTCTGATTCTTGAAGGGGAGATTTGGAGGTACCTGGTCAGGTCTTGGTCAGCCTTCAAATCCCAGATGTGGAGACTGCAGGGATACCTCACAGAGAAGACGCTGAAGAGTCATCTCTCATTCATCGAGTGGACTCATTGGTTTGCAAATGACCACAAAGATGCTCCCATAGGCAGATTGCTGCATGGCATTCACCACTTATTCAAATTGTAGAGGTTGAAGCAGTCTTCCTTGTGGTCACTTGCCATAACACTGTCATGTGTTTTATGAAAACACCATCAGTAACATTTAAATTGAGTTGATGTGGACGGCTCTTTTTTTTGTCCGATTTCTTCAGTGTTCAGTGCCTGTTTGTGAGATATGCATTGTTTGAAAGATAAGCCTTTGATTTTGTTTAATTTTAATATGTCTTTCATCAACAGTGGTTTGGGGTTTTATAACAACAATTAAAGTGCTTAACTACTGGTGAACGATGTTGAAGAACATATATGGTTTTTGTTGATTGCATGGAAAAGGGAATAACGAGTTACAACTTATATGGTAAGAGCCTGGTAATACCATGGAAACAAACAAGGCTTCCTTTTACAGTACAGTTTCAGCTTAATTACTGGGTAAATTGTCGTGTTTTACTTGGTAACGTTGCAGAACGTACATGGTACAAGTTTGTGTTGACTACATGGAAAAGGGAATAATGTATTACAAATTATATGGTAAGAACCTGGTAATACCATGGAAACAAACGAGGCTTCCTTTTACAGTACAGTTTCAGCTTAATTACTGGGTAAATTGTCGTGTTTTACTTGGTAACGTCGCAGAACGTACATGGTACAAGTTTGTGTTGACTGCATGGAAAAGGGAATAATGTATTACAAATTATATGGTAAGAACCTGGTAATACCATGGAAACGAACGAGGCTTCCTTTTACAGTACAGTTTCAGCTTAATTACTGGGTAAATTGTCGTGTTTTACTTGGTAACGTCGCAGAACGTACATGGTACAAGTTTGTGTTGACTGCATGGAAAAGGGAATAATGTATTACAAATTATATGGTAAGAACCTGGTAATACCATGGAAACAAACGAGGCTTCCTTTTACAGTACAGTTTCAGCTTACTTACTGGGTAAATTGTCGTGTTTTACTTGGTAACGTCGCAGAACGTACATGGTACATGTTTGTGTTGACTGCATGGATAATGGAATGTATCTATTATAAATTATATGGTAAGAACCTGGTAATACCATGGAAACAAACGGCTTCGTACCCAGTATTTAAGAAGATGTACCATGACACTAGAGGAAAACTTCCTGCAGAGGTTGTTACCAGGTAAGTAATTCCATTGTGGTAAATTGAATAAACCCTTTCTAAATGGGTGTAGCTATGAATGATAACTAAGAAAAAGTATTTTGTTGGAAAGTACTATGCTAATTTCTAGATAGTACATCATTCAATTTGGGCTGTTACCAACATAAACCTTGGATAATAGGTGTTTCTAAGAATTGGTTGCCTAATTTCCTAGGAAGTACACAATATCGGAGTTATTACCAACCTAAAACAGTTACAACTACACGCTACTTAGTTGAGTTGATGGGTAGTAGTGGAGGTTTTACTTGGTATATCAGCTGTAATTCCTCTGTATTTACCTTCTTATTACCAGTGGTAATTACACAATTATACACTATAATTTACCGGATAATTCCTCTGTATTTACATTCTTATTACCAATGGTAATTACCCAGTAATACACTATGATTTACCATGTATTTACCGGATAATTCCTCTGTATTTACCTTCTTATTACCAATGGTAATTACCCAGTAATACACTATGATTTACCATGTATTTACCGGGTAACTACCTCTGTATTTACCTTCTTATTACCAGTGGTAATTACCCAGTAATACACTATAATTTACCATGTATGTACCGGGTAAATACCTAGTAATTAGGGGACTGTAAAAGGAAGGGTTACCATATATTGTTGTTTAATGATACTGTGAAACTAGAAGTACAAATACTAACTCATTTCTGACATGATAGGGCTTTCCACGGCAGAAGTACGGCATCGACTGTGGCATCTTCATGTTGATGGTAGGTGTGACTATTGGTTGGATTTATATACTCTTTGTGCTTAAAAAATATTACCATAAAATTGTTGTTTTATCTACAGTATGCCCTTAACAAAGTGATGGATGCACCCTTTGACTTCACTGTTGTAAGTTCCCTTGCTTATTCAAAGCTATCGAAAAAGTTATTTTATATTAAGGCTGATATATATTTTTTCTATTTTATCAGACTGATATGCCGGTATTGAGAAAATGGTGGTGTATCATGCTGATCGAAAATCTTGACCTTGGAAGGCAAGGCAAAATTATGTTCCTTTGTTTGACCAAGAAATGGTTACACAATGTCTATTGTATTGTATGCAATATATTGTATATTGTAGTGTATTAATTTCTCTTTCTTCCGAAAGTCAAACTTTATTCAGCGTTCTGACAACTCTGTTCACTCCCATGGTAACGATGTTCAAACGTTAATGTGCATATTAACAATATCTCCCAGCCTTGTTCAGTTGTAAACATGTAAAAGAAACACAGTCTGATACCGCTAATTCAAGCGTTAGTGCATAACTCATCATTGTTCAGTTACGTATAACACGTAAAGCTCACTTTTTCAGTTCATTCCCCGTCCACGAATCCCTTGAATTCTTCTTCTTCAGCGTCCGAATTGAACAGTTGGGCGAGTACGGCATCCAACATGCCCGGCTCCCTCTCGTCATTATCCGAGTCAGTGTCGCTGCTGTTGCCTGGCAGTTCAGGGATTATTCCTGCCTTTGTATTACCTTACCTATTATTTTATTTAATTGTATGACAATGTTTATATGTGAAGCACTTTGAGTCTGCCTTGTGTATGAAAAGTGCTATATAAATAAAGTTGCCTTGCCTTGCCTTGCCTTCGTGAAAGCTTGGACCACAGTTGAGACTGTTATATCAGCCCAGGCATCCACGATCCATTGGCAGATAAGTGGCGTAAGTCGCCCGGCGCTGTCTCTCCGTCTTGGTGAACGTGTGTTCGCCTTCTAAGGCCCCGTCCACACAAAGCCGATTTTTTGGTGAAACCGCATAAGTCTTGTCCGTTCGGCCGACCGTCCAGACGGAGCCGGCGAATCCGGGGCCCGAAACCGCACGTTTCTGAAACCACCCTCGGAGGTGGTTTCAAATCTATCCGGACCTATGCGGTTTCTTGTTAGGATTCGTGTGGACGTCTGAAACGCTTGATGGCAGTGGCTCCCCACCAGCTGGGGGATGTCAGAGTTGCGTTGAATTTTATACTTATTATTTTATTTGTAGCTTAAATAAAGCCCCTTGATTAATGTAATTACTAACTGTACATTAAAAAGTATTTCTGCTCAATTTAAAAGGTTGAATCTCCTCGTGACTGAATGTTTGTATACTGCGCGCAGGCTTGATGTGCTCCACTTTTTTCTGTGGAGAACCAGCGCCTTGAATATTTACTACAGCGTTTCTACAGCTCGATGCGGTTTCGAAATGACTCCGTCTTTACGGAGTGCGCATTATAGTCTTTACGAAGTGTGCCTTGTAGTACGGAAAATACGGTAATTCACTGAGTTCACCAACTAATACCCCTCACTAGAAATGTTGCGTGAAATGATTTTCAAGCAGTCTTGCGGTATCAGCTTGGTAGATGGAACTACGAGGTGTCCGATAGGCTGAGATCTAGATCAGCGGGAGTGGCCAGCGAAGCTGTGCATCGTGGTGCATGGTGGGAGTTGTTGTCTTCAATCCACATGCGCCAAAAAGTCACTTTCTGCCTTTTCTCGGTCAAGACGGCACCAAATTAGAATTTTATTTTATTATTCGACTACATATAGGACCCAATTTCAATACATATTCATGCCTCCACCAGTGAAATGCTCCTTTAACATGGCAGCTGAGGAGGATCTTCGAGTCAACGCCATGTTTCTGGGTCGCTGGGTGGACACTCATTGACATTGCTGTGTGTGTGTGTGTGTGTGTGTGTGTGTGTGTGTGTGTGTGTGTGTGTGTGTGTGTGTGTGTGTGTGTGTGTGTGTGTGTGTGTGTGTGTGTGTGTGTGTGTGTTGAGGTTCTGAGTTTGGTTATCTGTTGAGTGTTCTGAATAAAGTGTTAAAACGTTTACAATGTATTGATTTTTTGTATGACTTTACTTATTCACTTTGGTTACACACAGAGCTAAGGTAAAACACAGACTTGAGTTTGTTGTATTTAAAAATGGGCAAATAAGGTGGTCCAGCAGCACAAGGTAAGACAATATTATAGACAATTAGAGCCAGATATTAAATGAATGATGGTTCAGAGTAAGAATTTAGGAATGCAAAAGTGCTAATAACATATGATAAATTATGTTGGAGTGCAGTCGAACCTTATGATATTATTCTAACTATTCCTGTCCACTCATACATAGTTGCTGTATTTAAAATAATTATTAGCCTCAATCTCTGATGCCCTTCAGCTTTACAATACGATTGTTAGTTTGTGTCCTATCAAATATTAAATTGAGATGATTGCAGTATAACACAGAGGGAATTCTGAATAAGAATTCTGAATAACGTGTGTGTATTTACAGAAAGAGAAGAGCCATAAGCTCCAGCTTAAAGTCAACAGCGAGTGTCAAGTCTTCTGTCCAAAACCGGAAGCGTTTATCAGATTTTATAACGTAATTTATTACGTTAATTCATGTGAACACATTACTTAACGCCTGTTCATTTATGTAAACACATTTTTATTTTCCGATTTTTACTTTTTATTGTCAGATTTCCGGTGTGCTGGTGGATGTTTCTGTCTGCAGCGGAAGTGCGTGTGGGTGGATGTCTGGAGTGTGTGGGTGGATGTCTGCAGCCAGACTCTCTTGGGTATTGCAGCTGTTTTAGCGGGCTGTGGACGGGTCCCTCGATTGATGGAGTCCCAGAAGTAGATAGGCCTATTCCCGTTCACGCCAATACAAGTGGGGAACAGGAATGTCTCCGCAAAAATTGTGGATATCAAAAAAAGAGTTTTCTGTTTTCAAAACACCACCTCAAGCGTTTTATTTTATTTATGTACTTTTTTGCAGGATAAGTAGGGGTGGGCAGCTGAAAGGAGTCGTAGTGAAACAAATGTGGTTTCGGCCCGGCATAATAATTGTTAAATGATAATTGTTGTCCAGATGGCAGGATGAGTTTAATTTAAATAATTTAGAGAATCATCGGAGGGGTCATTAACTTATACTTCCATGGTCAGTAAACAATGCGACTGTGCTCGCTCAGACCTCTCGCTTATGATGCTACAATGCTAACAATGCTAGTTAACGAGAATATTTCTGCATCGGGCACGTCATGCACTAGGGCGTGGCTAGGCGCCCATGATGCTGAAGCAAATCTCTCCTTGTTGTTCCCCTGTGCCATTGAGCAGTTTTCATAGGAATGAATGGGCTGCCATGTTTTAGTTCACTGTCCTTCTTTAATAGGCCCATGGTCGCGGTGCAGCGAACAACACACCCAAAACAAAAATGCACACCGGGTACTCACGGTACCAAAGTTTTTAAAGTTAGTCAGTCAGTCAGAGTCAGACTTTGCTCCACTGAAACCGGCATCTCCCGACTCCTGAGAAAGCTGATCCGGTAGTGAAATAAACACATCCAACAGGCAATCGCAAACTTACGGACTCCAGTGACAAGTCATATAAGTCACAAGACGGCTATATCGCAGACTCCAAAACACGCTTAATGCCGCTGTCACACTTCTCCTCCATGGACTCTTCTTCTAATGCTTTTTCCCTCGTTCACCGTTCATGGACGGATTCAAAATAAGCGGGGATCGGTGGGCAGTTTATTTCCATTGGAGTAGGAGATGATTGTTTGTTGATGATGGAGGAAGCAATGAATGGGGGTGTTTTTTAATGGAAAGGTGTGTAGCAATGTGATTCTGACATCGCACCCGCTACAAGTTAAGTGGTAAAGTTCAGCCACCACCATGGATGAAATTAATGTTTAAATGATCTTTTACCACATGTTTGTTTTGTTGAAAAGTTGGGAGATGTTGATAATACCTCTAGCTGAGAACGGATTCTTGGTCTTAGCAACACGAAAAGACACAAAGAAACTTGGCATTCGTCAACAAAGGATAAACACACAACAACATTTATCACATCAATCCAATGTATCGCCCTAAATTTGAAAAGCAAAGTATATGCTTAAGGTAACCTAACTTATTATTTTATATAAACTAATGCATGGAATGAAATGTATTTTGGACTGATGCTAGGAAAGAGGAAAGGTTTATGCCGGTGTGAAGTGTGGTTTAGTGGTGATTCCAGTACATACCCTCAACATGTGGATGAGGGAAGAGGGCTATTACCTAGTTTACTAAGGCATGAGAAGGTTATTACCTAGGTAGGTCAATGAGGCGTTAGAGGGCTATAACCTCGGGTACTAAGGCGTTAGAGGGGTATTATCTCAGTTACTAAGGCGTTAGAGGGCTATTACCTAGATCACTAAGGCCTTAGAGGGCTGTTACCTAGATTAATAAGGCATTAGAGTCTATTACCTCCATATGGCGTTAGAGCTGCAGGCTGGATCTGCATGTCTCATATTGATGGAGAGCTATTTTTTGACACCTTTAAAGCGGTTTGGAAGTGGTGGCTGGAGCACCACAACCAACTTCTCTTTTGTCCTATCATGCCCATTCTGGTTATCCAACATGACGGCAGCTCTGTTCCCTGTCAGAAGCGTGTGGATTAATACAGAGTTTGTTTAGCAGCCGTTCCCCGTTGTCTCCTGCTAGTGTAGCCGCCAGCTACATCACAGCTCTTACCTTCAGCAGGGTAGTTGATATTTTTATACTGCTATTGTGAACTTCTTTCATGAAGGTTACCTTTTGAACGTCTGCCAAGTGTGAGCAGGATGATGTGTCCTGCAGCTGGTGCTGTGTTTTGTAGCTGCCAGTGTCTTTCTGTCTTTCTGCAAGACAGGAGCAGCAGCACGTCCCATTTACAGTTCCAGTGGTACATTTGTCTGCTTAACAATCCCAAGTAATGGAGTGTTCCATACCATGAGCTTCTCAAAACTAAGTCGGTATCTCACTGCTGATTACTAGTTTCAGTTTAAGAAATGAATTTGGTCATCTAAGTTTTCATTGTTGTTTCTAATGCCAGTATGCAAGCTGTTTAAAAGACTGCGTGTACAAAACATGATGTGGATGTCATATGTAGGTATACAGCTTATATACACAGATCCTATCTTCTCCCTCTGTCTTTCTCCGTCTCCATGTTTCTCTGTCTCTCTCTCTATATATATATAGAGAGAGAGAGTGGCGCCTATGTGGCTATTAAACCTAACCAGGCGTGTCATCTGAAGATGTCTACCAGAGGACCATTCAGTCCAATTGTTCATCCCTTGCTTATTAAAACCTATCCTTCCTTCCTTCATCCTTCTTACTCTGCCATCTGTTTTCTGAAGCAAACATTACCAGATGAAAATGGAATTATTTCATGTGTGTGTATGAGTGTGTGTATTGCTGTGGTCCATTGTTTATGTGCTTTATGCGTGTACTTATTCGGTTCCAAAACCCATTCTATCTCTCTCTGCGGAATAAAAGCAAGAATAACAGACAATACCCCTTTTAGCATCCATTCGCACACACAGAGAGAGACAAACACAGACACGCACACGCACACACACACACACACACACACACACACACACACACACACACACACACACACACGTAAAGACGTTAATGGATCAGAGCATCCCCTACGTCCGGAGGAAGCCAATCCCATCTGAGTGTTGCGTCTCGATGAAATATGTATGATGGGATATGATACGAGGCTCAGATCCACACATTGTAAATAAATAATCTGTTGGCTTTTATTTTATATTTGTATCTCATTGTGGCTAACGAGGGGTCCGAAGCAGAGCTGCGTCTCCGGCAGCGGGGGAGAGTGTTTGAGGTGCATTGTCATTCTAGCTAATGGTAAAAGTCCTGTTCCCCTGCAGCAACTGTCTGCTCCATTTACCTGCTCCACCAAACCCCCCCACTCCTGAAGAGAGAAGTTTTATCATGCGGACAAAGGCACACACTGGAGAACCACCAGCCCCAATTCATCCACTTCAATCACTTCCCACTCACACATCCATATATCAATAAAGGCTGCGATCAGCATGTGATATACTTCCCTAAAACCCAAAACAAAATTAATGTGATGGTTAGGACTTGTACTGTTTAAAGACAGCATGTCTCTTCCTGACTTTCATGTTGTGGTGCCTTCATAGTGATCTTCTGATTGCCAGTGAGACCCACGTCTTCCATGCATGTTCTCCTAGTGCTGCTATGGAAACATCTGGATGCCCTCTAAAGCCCACAGCTTTAAACCTGAACATGCATTATTCTGGCCTTCCCCTCTGTCCGATGGCCAGTGAGCTGCTGTGTAATACCAATATTCAGCCAGGTGATTATCTTTCCAAAGGACACTAACCGATAGGAGAAGAAAAGAGGTAATCCTGAACAAACCACTAATGATAGGTTTTGAAAGCCAACTGTAGATAAACAGCAGATGTTGTCAGCGTGACAAGCACGGCGCTTTGTCGTGTTTTCCATGGAAGCCCTGTTAACTCCATTACCCATATGCCCTGTTAACTCCATTACCCAGAAGCCCCTGTAGCCTGAGATGGTTCTTCTGCTCGCTGACGGGGTGAGATGAGTTGATAATAAGTCATTAGACACATTTTCTATTGTATCATCTTAAATTGTAAAAGCCGTCAAAAATATCGGTCGGCTCATTAATCGTCCCAGTAACTGACCATAGAGTCACACGATTTATGTGTGTTTTGGGATTTTTATGGATTATGTTTTATGTTCACCCATAACCAAAATGATTTCTGGACAGAAACTAAACTGAAACAACTTTGAACGTTTGCGAATCATCTTATATGAGCTGTTTACCTTCAATAAACACAGAGCGAGCAGTGTGGCCTCCCCATAACATGTAGAAGCCCGTCTGTGCACACAGCCGTCCCATAGGCTGCCAGAGTCCCTTGCTGCCCCTGCCCTGTGCTGCGGCTCAAGAGTACCGAACTGCCCCTGCCCTGTGCTGCGGGCCCCAGAGTACTGTATGGCCCCTGCCCTGTGCTGCGGGCCCCAGAGTACCGTACGGCCCCTGGCCATGTGCTGCGGGCACCAGAATACCATACGTCCCCTGCCCTGTGCTGCGGGCCCCAGTGTACCGTACGGCCCTTGCCCTGTGATCCGGGCCCCAGAGTACTGTACGGCCCCTGCCCTGTGCTGCGGGCCCCCAGGCTGAACCCAGTGACCCTGCCCGCAGGCTCTAAGAGCCGCTGGCCCCCTGCTGGGGGAAGTTATTGAATGAGCAGATCTTCCCCCCATTGAGGCAAGTATAATACCGCTGTTGATGTTGTTCTAGGTGATAAATCAGCACTGCTGAATAATTTACCAGCCCACAGGAGGAGAGCGTGCAGAGATTTAGAGACTGACTTACTCCGTAGAACTGGCGCTGCATCTCTCGCCTCTCTCTAGTGTATGCAGCCAGCTTGTTCCCTCGCTCCATCTCTCTCTCTCAATATCTCTTTCCCACTATTGCTCGCACTCTTTCTCTCTCTCTCTCTCTCTCTCTCTCTCTCTCTGCCTGTCGCTCTTCTCTCTCCGTCCATCGCTCTTCTCTCTCTCTCTCTCTGTCCATCGCTCTTCTCTCTCTCTCTCTCTGTCTCTCTCTCTCTCTCTCTCTCTCTCTTATACATATATATATAGCACCCCTTAAAGTCAAAATGTGTCAGATGGAGCTCCTCCCAGTAAGCCGGCGGAAGACCTTCAGAATAGCATTATTCTCTCCACTCTTACCAGCTGATGTGTGACGCTCATTGGTTCGTCTGGGGACCGAGTTGGTCTGTTGCGGCGTTACCCGTTTTTTGCTCTGATTGGTTGCAGGCCTCTTCAATTGTGTCCAGAGGCATCTTGGTCTGCGCCTCTAAGTGAAGCCTTTTGGAAATCGAAAATGACAAAGAGATTCCGGACTAATTGCTGTTTGTAATTGGTCTGGCGATGCCAGGCTTGCTCTATTTCATCCTTACTGACCGCGAGAGGCGGTGCTTCAAGCACTGAATGATCCATCTCGCGCATGCGCAGGTCAAGTGTTAATTCCAACAAAGTCACCTGTGACTCCTGATGAGCCCCGGACAGCCTATATCTTCCGGTGACATCAAAGGATCTGTTCCTTTTTTATCTTCTCGCTTCGCAGGTGTCTATGTATCACAGCGCTAGCTAAAGCTAATTATTATTAACTTTTATTATTTTGTTCGTTCGTTGCTGGTGGCCTTACAACGTATTGTCGGATTTGTGAGCTGCTTGGCCTCAGAAGGCCACAACGGACCCGCCGAGAGGTTTGGATTGCCATGGAACGCATCAACCTCGGCTGGATAAGTTTACTTTGTGGGTTATATTTTCGTGTGTCGGTGAAGGCAGTGTACCCGCTCCCTCTCCTGGCGTTTGTACTACGCTTGTCGTTGAAATGTAATTGTGAGCGAGAGCATTACCGGTTAGCGTTGTGACCGCTTGCCCTACATTTCTGACCGGTGCGCCGTGGTGTACCCGGTATCGTTGTACTTTATTGGTGATGGCAGTGTGTGCGCTCCCACTCCTGGCTTAGGTAAGTTTTACTTTGGTTACAACTCGGTTGTGCCCGCCCCCTTGTGTAATGGCAACTACCCTTAACTGAAGGCAGTGCTTTCGCTCCCAATCCCAGCATTAATAGCTATAGTTAGCTTTGTAGTTTGTAGCAGTGTTCCCGCTGAGGCTTACTGTCTAGGCTGTTCTTCCTGAGAAGGCAGTCCTCTCGCTCCCGCTCCCAGAATAGGTCTGACTTGTAGTTGGTGGCAGTGTTCCTGCTTAGGCAAAACATTTTTTTCATACATTTGTTGGTGAAGGTTTTCGCCCCCTCTCCCACTATCTATTGTTTTTTTCTGTTTGAATTAGGTAGTCAACATGGTTGGCAACCACTCTTGCTCCGCCTGTATGGCTTCCCTGCAGCTTGAGGATGGCCATGAATTTTGTCTCTCATGCCTTGGTCTCGGGCATCTGAAGTTGGGTCTTTCGGATGATCCCTGCATGAACTGCAGTTTCATACCTTGGGCAGTGAGAGTTGCTAGACTTGGTGAGGTGGAACAACGGTTGGGCCTCGTTTTGTCATCCGAATGGATGCCCCCAGCCCAGCAATGTAATCCAGCTCAGAATGCATCTAGACGTGCCACAAGCTCAGCCGGCTCCGGCCAGTGCTTTCTTCAGGCGTGGCCCAGCCCCCACCAGCTTTACCATGCCTCCATCTGAGGAGTATCTGGGGGAGTTGCACGCATGCTGGAGGGATTCTAGAGCCCTCTCTCTTGCAACATCCGACGGTCAGACCCTGGCAGCCATTCAGGATGCACCCAAGTTTGGCTTGGACCGCATGTCAGCAGTTGAGAAGACTATAGCTGCTCTAATTGTCTCGCCTGAGGAGGCTCTGAGACCGGAAGCAAGGTGTCCTCATCCCAAATGTCGGGTTACAGATGAACTGCTCTCCAAAGCCTATGACGCAGCTGCACTCATGGGGCGCACAAGCAATTCTATGTCCCACCTGATGCTTGCTCTGTCAGCATCCCTGCAGGAGGCTGCAGTGGATGCTCCGGTCCACGATTTCAGCGACGCTTTTCTGCAGGCATTCGGGCTGATGTCAACAGAGTTAGGGCGATTAATGTCCACTCTCGTCCGGGCTTGCCGCCAGGTTTGGTTGGCACAGTCTCCTCTTACTGAGGCTTGCAGGAGCACCCTCTGCAGTGTTCCAATGGAACCTGGGGAGCTGTTTCGATCTGCAGCTCTAGAGGCGCTTGAGCACACAGCCAGAAAGACTCGGCAGCAGCTATCCGTGCGTCAAAGGAGTGTGCCTCCTCCTAGCAGGCCTAGAAGTTCTTCAGCTGCCCCACAGCACAGCTCTCACCCACTAGCTCACCCCAGTGGCTACCTCAGTTCTAAGCGCCCACGTCCACAGCCTGCTCAGTGGCAGGCACAGGCCTTTTCGGGCCCCTGAGCAACTGCCCTCGGGACAACCTCAGGTCTCATATGCTGCCCGTCGTTCCCCCAGAGCCTTTAGGGGCCGGCGGACCCGGCGCTGAGGGTCGGGGCCGGTCGTCGGATATTTTTCCCAGCAGCAGCTCAGCTATTGGGCTGCTTCCACCAGGGACCCGTGGGTGCTTTCCACCTTGACGCACTGGTAAAAAACTTCAGTTCCAACACCGGCACCCAGCCTGTGGCCGGGTCAAGATGACCATCATACACGACCCGGCAAAAGCCCAAGCCCTCACCCAGGAGTTGTCCACGCTCCTGCACAAGGGTGCCATCGAGCCATTAGATCCCCAGCAACCCTGGGGGCTCTACTCGACTTACTTTCTATCCTGTCCTGGACTTGCGGGTCACAACAGGTTCCTGAAGGTCCTGAGGGGAGTGGTTTACACCAGTAGACCTGAAGGATGCCTACTTTCACATTCCCATTGCGTCGTTTTCAGTTCAGTGTGCTCCCATTCGGCCTCTACCTTTCCAAACGGGTGTGCACCAGGTGTGTGGCGGCAGCCATCTCACCCTTGCAGTCGCGGGGCCCTGCTGTATCTAGACGACTGGCACTTCTGTGCGCCATCCCAGTCCCAAGTGGCCCTGGACACGACACGTCTTCTCTCCCATGTGGCCCTCCTGGGTCTCCGGGTGAATCTTACGAAGAGTTGAGATTCCATATGAAAGCTGCACAGCTTTCATATGGATGTCAGGTGGCATCGGCACAGGAGACTCAAGGTGTCACACTGTTGCCTTCTTGCACTTGCTCCGTGGAGGGACAGATCGTTTCTTCTCCAGGGCATGCCCATGGGTTCCATTGCATCCCGTCGTGAAACCATTACAACAGATGCCTCCCTCTCGGGGTGGGGTGCTGTGTGGCAGAGACGGACAGCTCAGGGGCTGTGGCCTGCTCAGGTCTGCCCAGAGCATATCAATGTTCTGGAGCTGCGGGCTGTGCACTGCTGTTTTTTCTTCCCTTCCTGGGAGGCCGGCATGTGCTTGTGCGTCGGACAATGTCTCAGCAGTCTCTCACATAAACCACCAAGGAGGTACCAGGTCTGCATGGCTGTTGCAGGCATCCCGGGACCTCCTCTTGTGGGCAGCACCACACCTGGCCAGCCGAGAGCAATGTATTTGCATGGGGTACAGAATCAGGCTGCATACTTACTCACCCGTTGCAAGCCATCGCCGTGGCGGCTTCATCCGGAGCTGGTTCTCAACATCTGGGACGGCTTCGGCAGGGCAGAGGTGGATCTCTTTGCCATAGAGGAGTCAACCCATTGCCCCCTCTGGTTCTCCCGGACAGAGGACAGCAGCCCTCTGGGCGAGGATGCTCTCGCCCACAATTGGCCAGAGGGTCTCCTCTATGCTTTTCCACTAATCCCTGTGATTTTTCCTCCAGCAGGGTCACAGACTGCTGTTGGTAGCCCCCTTCTGGCTAGGGAGAACATTGTTTTCACTGCTGCGCAGGCTCTGCAGCAGTTCACCACAGCACCTTCCCGACAGGAAGGATTTCCTATCTCAGTTACAGGGCCTGATCTGGCATCCCGACCCTCGTTGCCTGCAGCTATGGGTCTGGCTGCTGCAGGGCCCAACCCGCTGCTGACAGAGTGTAGATGATGTCTGCGTTACCATACTGAATGTCAGGGAGCCTTCTACCCGGGTGCAGTAGTTTACTGCATGGTGTTCAGAAAGGGCTGAGGACCCTGTGCATTGTTCAGTTCCAAAGATTTTGGAGTTCCTCCAGTCACTCCTGGATGGTGGCCAGTCCCCAGCTACTCTGAGGGTATATGGGGCAGCC
Source organism: Gadus chalcogrammus (assembly GCF_026213295.1). Taxonomy (NCBI): domain Eukaryota; kingdom Metazoa; phylum Chordata; class Actinopteri; order Gadiformes; family Gadidae; genus Gadus; species Gadus chalcogrammus. The sequence continues at coordinate 26,449,292 of NC_079426.1, forward strand.
ATTTCCTCTTGAAATGCTTGGGTGGATAATGACACGGGGGGGGGGGGCACAGATTGGTGTCCTTTTTTTGAAGGGCACGTTGCGGTTACGACCCCCACGAGCACAGCGTGCCCCAGCATTGGATCTGCACCTGGTGCTCGATGCATTGGGCTTGCCTCCCTTTGAACCCCGGGCTCAAGCGGTATTGAAGTTGGTCTCTACTAAAACTGCCTTTGTCCTCGCCACTGCGTCAGCGAAGGGTGTCGGGGAGCTTCATGCTGTGTCCGTGAGTGACTCATGTCTGAGGTGGAACTCCGATGGCTCAGGGGTTACCCTGTGGCCGAATCCACCTCTTCTCCCGAAGGTTCTGAAATCGTCGAACCTCAACCGACCTGTCTGCCTGGCACAATATATCCCCCCGGAAGGGGAGGACAGGTTAAAAATGGCTGTGTCCTGTGCGGGCTCTGAGAGCCTATGTAGCTGCGACCGCAGGTATAAGACGGTCCAGCTCTTCCTCTGCTACGGTGGTCCTAGGAGGGGCTGTGCTCTCTCCAAGCAGCGATTATCTCATTGGGTTATGGACATCATCACCCATGCATATAAAGGAGGTGGTCACTCCCTGCCATCCGGGGTGAGGTGCCACTCTACCAGTGATGTCTCAACATCATGGGCTGCCCTGCGGGGTGTGCCCCTGGAAGACATCTCATGGACATCACCAAGTACCTTCTCCAGGTTTTATCGGTTGAATGTTGCCACTCCCCATCCGTTGGCCATGGTCCTGTTGCCCGACTCTGCTGTTTCCTCTCAATGAGGAATGTGTTGGGGTTCCTCGTGACCTTGTTGGTATGAGTGCAGTGCTTGAAGCACTGCCTCTGGCGGTCAGTTAGGATGAAATAGAACGATAGTTATGTATGTAACTACGGTTCTATGAACCCTGGATGCCATAGCGCTCTCACTCAGAATTCTTGTGTATTTGCGATTCTGCAGGAACAGATCCTCTGATGTCAACTGAAGATATAGGCTGTCCGGGGCTCATCAGGGGTCACAGGTGACTTTGTTGGTATTAACACTCGACCTGCGCATGCGCGAGATGGATCATTCAGTGCTTGAAACACCGGTCATCCAGGATCCATAGAATCGTAGTTACATACGTAACTATCGGTTTCAGGAGTGTTGATAGTTAGATTATTGTCAACTAAAAAAGGGGTTAGGTCTGGCTAGTATCATGTTTTTGTAGAATATCAGTTATGTCAGTTATACAATTTTATTTTATTGACAACATTAATTAAAATTCAGTATCATTCAACATAAACCGATATGTACGGGTCATTTCATGCCATAAGCTAGTTGAAATGCCTCACTTTGTATTGATATGTTCCAAACTGCACTGTGTATTGAGTGCAGTTTGCACCTTGCAAATGTGCTTGTTTCAAATCAAACAGTACAAAGACCCCCTATACTCAGACGAGCATCCAGAATCACAAACACACACACTGTCCCAATGTAACGTGCTCATTCTCTTGGAAACACTTTTATTCTCTAAAGCAGGGGTTTTCAAAGTGTGAGAGAGTGAGCCCCCCCTCAGAGAAAAAAATTCAGCTGAGCCCCCCCCCCCCCAATTTTTATTTCTAAATACCTGTGTTTTGAAAGCTATTTTAATTATTTTACACATTTCAAACATCTCCGATCATAATTTTAAAACATTTGGAACATATTTTTGAAACATTTGAAACAAATTTTTTAACATATTTTTTAAACATATTTCTGAAACATTACAACATCTTTTTGCGTTTTTAAACAACACAATTTAACAACTTTATCTGAGCATGTTTTAGCTGAACCTTTTTTAAATACATTTGAACATCTTAATCTGTGTAAACTGCCAGTTTACAGATTCATTCAGGGTCCCAGACTCTGAATTTTCTGAGTCGAATCAGATCTGCCTTTTCAGTCCAGAGATTCGACTATTCGGCGGGGTTTGTTTACCGGCGTTGCTATGGTGACCTCTGAAAAAAGTATAAATGCTATCAAAATTCCGTTTAGATAGTATTGAAGATACAAGTGTGTAGATTTGTTTAATGGTTTGAACGATGGTAAACGGTTGAAAAAGGAATGAGTTACGATGTCTAGAAGTAGGTGTATCAGAATGGGCTGACGTCTTCAATGAAAACAGCTGAAAACGAAGCGGTATGAAACTAAAACTGTGATTCTGAAGACATTTTAAATTATATCAAAATTCTGTTTAGATATTATTGAAGATACAAGTGTGTAGATTTGTTAAATGGTTTGCACGAAGATAAACGGTTGAAAATTGATTTAGTTATGTTACTTCTACAGTTGAAGTACGACTGATGATTTGAATCATCGTCTTTCAGGGTTTTTTTCGGGTTTATTTTTTTCTCACGTCGCGCCCCCCCTGAAGAACTCTGGCGCGCCCCACAGTTTGAAAACCACTGCTCTAAAGGATTAGAGTTGCGAGTGACATTAGATGCGAATTACACATTTTTAACATAAGTCAACTAATGTGGCACCAAACAAAATGGAGACGTAATGGGACTGGACATTGTTTTCATTCCGTTGTTTTCTGAATTTGTTTGTGTGACGTTGCGTGTTCTGCTTTTAGACACCCTCTCATTTCTCGGTCTTCACAGTTTTGAGAAGTTTTATTTATTTATATAAAACACCTTTAGGATGTCAGTAAATGGACACTGTCCCTGTATATGCAGTTACATATTTTCAGATGAACATCCTAAGATCCTAGTATAAACAAGGGCTGAGGTGAGATGTCGCTGAATAACAGTTACCAAAGGGAAACACTGCACATTAAGGATGCACCTTAGGACCACTACTTTACTACCTGTATGATATGTGTTAAATTACAAACTGACAAACATGGATAGGCATTAGCTGTGATACGCTTCCACGTGATGTGGCATTAGTAATTGCATCTGTTGAGAGCAGAAGTGGCTTAAACAGAACTAATTCAGTGTGGAAGAGTCATGCCGTAGCCCTTAGCCCCTCTGAACCCTGAGATATGACATTTCTCTCATTTGATGCTTTATGTTTCCTGTGTTGTTTACATACATTTTTGGATCTTGGTTCTCTATCTTCTATTATTATTGCTCTGCCTATCTGTTTGTCTATGAGTTTGTTTGTGTGGGAGTTTGTGGGTGTGTGTGTTGATGTTTTTGTGTGTGCAAATGCTGGTGCATGTATATTGATGTATGTGTGTGTGCATTTGTTGTGAGGGTATTTATATCTGGTGAAAACTTTCTGAAAATTGTCTGGTATACTATTCCCTTCAGATTAAAAAAAAAAGGGTCAATCACCCCCTTGACTTCCAGGCAACCAAATCCATCCTACACACACAAACATAAAAGGTCACAATGAGTAGCAGAGAGAGAGAGGTAGAGCAAGAGAGAGAGACTGTTGTTTTGTGTGGTATGTCGACACAGACACTTGAAAAGCCAGGTAGGGGAGGGGAAGGAGGGAGCTGTGAAGAGAGTACCCTCCTCAAAGCTCAGTGAAGCGTTGATGTAGGTCTGACAACGACAAAAGAAGGGGACAGGCGGAGAGACAGACAGACAGACCCAGATAGGGGGTGACTGGTCTGTATCACCAGGCTCCCTACTCTGTGGAGATATAGTGCATTGTTACACCAGCGCACTAAAAGGGCTTCCTCATTCCACAGATAAAACAAAACCCCTATATTTAAAGCAACATTGTGAGAAGGATTGATCACTTAGAACCATGTATATTTGTTGTCCATCTCTCTTTTTAAAGGTCCCATGGCATGCTACTTTATGGATGCTTTAATTAACCCATTTAAGCCGGGAAAGCATTGCCGCTGTTCTACCTTTAAAGCCGGGGGCGCTGTTGCGTCATTCTACCTTTAAGGACGGGAAAGCGTTTGCGTCGTTTTTCTGTATAAGGGGGTTTTTTGCCCAAAGTGTCGGCCTCTGGGCCAACGAAATGCATCAGAATAGACACATATAGGTGTCAACTTGTTCCTCGTGAGTTTAGTTCAGAAATTTCTTCAATCAAGTATGGCGGATTTTGAGACTGAAGACTTTTCTGACGGTAGCGATTTCGAGGAGTTTCTCGGCTTCGAAGATGTTGATGAGGCCGAGTACTTTGATGACGAATACGAACCGATTGACCGGGAATTATGGTTAAGGCACATGTTCGTGAATGACGACGAGGAAGAAGAAGTATGGAATGGGGCTGCTTGTGTTGCCGGTGCGGAGAGATTACTGGCGACAGAGTAAGAATCTCTTTCGGACGCAATTCGCCAGAAATATGTCCCGGGACAGATTTGCGGCCATCTGGAGGTAAGGACAATAGTAATACTTATTGATTGTGATGATGCTGTAATAAGAAATTACGACAGTTTATATGTAAGAGATGTATTACTGTCCAGGAGATGCGTAAAGCACCCGGGTGCGTAAAACCAGATAAGCTTCTCTGGAATGTCACTTATACTTATCAATAGTAATACTTATTGATTGTGATGATGCTGTAATAAGAAATTACGACCGTTTATATGTAAGAGATGTATTACTGTCCCGGAGATGCGTAAAGCACCCGGGTGCGTAAAACCAGATAAGCTTCTCTGGAATGTCACACGTAAATGCGATCTCCAGACTAGCAATACATCTCTTCCAAAGAATAGAGCTTCTTTGGAATTTTACACCTAACTGCGATCTCCAGAACAATAAGGCCTAGGCTACTATACATTCACAAATTATAGCCTGTATCTTTTAATTACGCTACTTCTTAGGATGGAATGCAATTGTATTTATGGATGGACTCTCCTCATGGATAACCGGCCAAAACCCCATCATCATTTTAATATGATGTGCATGTATTTACCTGTATGTCAATTGTATTTACCTGTATGTCAATTGTGGCACCCATTGCACTCCTGACCATCCCTGGAAGAAGGGATCCCCTACACTGCGTTTCTTCTCAAGATTTCTTCCTTGCTGATTCAAGGCCCGCTGGCAACAATCCCTTTCTCCTCCATGTCGCGGTTCATGTATTTCATGGAGTCAAAGCCAAAGTTCCTTTCCCCCAATTCCTTCTCAACCATGGCTGGGATAACCCCTACTACAGTCTCGTTGTGGAAATATCAGAGACGTCAAAGAACCGACGTGTTATGCGCCATAACACCACCAGCAGAACGGTTATCCGAATAACAGAGAAGTGTACAACACTTGCGTTACAGTGTGTGCAATCACACACACACACACACACACAAACACATGTGGCGCTCGCAAACTTTTTAAATGAAGACGCTGTGTTTGGTGTCTCTTTGAGAACACTCTGGATCAAACGCCCCCGCACTCAATGGCTCCATTCTCCACCGCTATGGCAGTCATCTGACTCAGCTTAGATACACAGTGGTCACGGGTAACACTCTCTTCAAATGTTAAAGGTCAGTATCACTTAAGCTAACCTATTTAGAATCATGGAATATTCTCGATGTCATGTGTGTGTGTGTGTGTGTGTGTGTGTGTGTGTGTGTGTGTGTGTCTGTGTGTGTGTGTGTGTGTGTGTTTATACCTCCAGGTCAGAGGTTAGAACAACTGCAAATCAATTACATGTATCAATCATCTTCCATCACCAGCAAATTAAATGTCCATATGATCAACACCTACTCAAGCCTCTATTCAGAAACACACACAATCAAACACAAACACGCACACACACACACACACACACACACACACACACACACACACACACACACACACACACACACACACACACACACACACACACACACACACACACACACACACACACACACACACACACACACACACACCAACCCAGTCGCCAAGAAAAAACGTTGACGGTGTACGTTTCCATGAACACTGGATACGTAGCATTTCAACTAGAGCTGTCAGTTAAACGCGTTATTAACGGCGTTAACGCAAACCAATTTTAACGGCGTTAAAAATTTAATCGTGCGATTAACGCAATTATTTTATTTTAAAAAAAAAAGCTTTTTTTTTTCTTTGGCTCAAAACAAAGAAGCAGTAGCCTGACTGCTATGTTCAAATGACATTTGTTCAAAGCAGTCGTTTAATTGCACTATAGGCTATTTTTTTGTATCGTCCTGTTTTGATCAGTATATGCCAATGTTGTAATCAATATAAAATCATTTGCACAAGGCAAGCCGATGCACTTCACCATGTTGATAAGAGAATAAAAATTAGAAGAATTATGGGACAAAAAAGATATTTAGCATAGAAAAATAATTTGCGATTAGTCGTGAGTTAACTATGACATTAATGCGATTAATCACGATTAAATATTTTAATCGCTTGACAGCTCTAATTTCAACGTAAAATAGCGTGTTACACCTACAGTATCCACGTGTGCCGCTGTGGAGGCGGGTTTAGGGGTTTGGGTTTCACGGGTTTCGCGGCAAGTTGTGGACACGATTGTTGAGAGGGGGGGGGGGAGATAGACTGTTGTTGACCGGGGAGGGGGGGGGGGAGACGCGTTTGTTGAGGGGGGGGGGGGGGACACGTTAGTTGAGGGGGGGGGGGGGGGACACGTTTGCAGGGGGGGGGAACACGTTTGTTGAGGGGGGGGGACACGCTCGACAACGAGAGTTGGTTTTTATTGAACGCTCGACAACGAGAGTTGGTTTTTATTGAACGAGACTTCAACACGGAACAGCTGCACGAAACGATGGTCACGTCACTCTCGTGACGGTGTCGACAACAATGAACACACGAACAATGAACATGTTAATAGAACAACACACAACCACATAACATCCCGAACCCATTAAACCCACTTAATCCTAACAACAAAACAAGTTAACAAAAGCCCCTTTTGTCAACTGACAACCCCAATTCCCAGAATCCCCCGCGGCCCCGGAACACTGCGTCCACAGCCGTGGTCGCCACAATATATATATTTTTTCATTTTACATTCCCCTCTGCCTTGGAGCAAAGCCTGACCCCGAAAACGTTTTCTTCTCCATTCGAAATGAATGGGGGAATAGCACCAACAGGGGGCCATACGTTTTCCTATCATTTGGTGAAATTGTTACGTAGCCTATATTAATCGTAAATTTTCCTTACATAATCTTCAGTCAGTGAATGTGTATGTTCTTTATTAATCTCTATTATCTCAATGGGAAATGCAATATTTTAGGACCGATTCACCGTTAAACGTGTTTCTAATAACATTTCTAGCGAGAAATATACTTTTACTTGCATAATCTCCAGTCAGTGATTGTGTCTGATCTTTAGTTTTATAGTTATTAGGAAGATTTTATCGGCTCGCTCGCATGTTTCAACAACGTCAGGTTGTTAGGGACGCTGCTTTCGCTAAACTAGCAGCTGACGTGTTTCCTGCGTTTGTGTTATTAAACCGTTACTTTATGTAACTTTTAATGATATCATCTTGTTAGAAACACGTATATCTGAGAGCCAACCCAGTCGCCAAAAGCATACGTTGACAGTGTACGTTTCGTGAACACTGGATTACGTCGCATTTCAACATAAAATAGCGTGTTATACACACACACACACGCACGCACACGCACGCACAGACACACAGACACACAGAAACACACACACACACGCACACGGTGCATTTCGCTGCTAAAACAACAACAAAAAAATATTCCCTCAAATATTATTACTTTCAAAACATTGGCCAAAATGGCCAATAATATCATATTTATTTGGGATGCTTCTAGGACATTTTGGGTGGATTTTGAACGGTATGTGGGCAGCACGTTTTTTGCAGGACCTGGCAACCCTGTGCTGTTACCCGAGGTGCTGAAATGCTCCGGAACAGATCTGGATCCACCATCCCCCCCCCCTAAATAAATACTATGGCAGAATAAAGAATAAATTCATGCATTATCATTAAACTTGAACATTTGTTTTTACAGTACAGTGGTGGAGGGATGACGTATGTTGGCCAACCCGGAAGTTAGCGTCGCCCTGGGTTCCCTTGACAAAAAGCCAACGGGTTTTTCCATTGGATTTTGGATTATTGCAGAAAAATTAGCATATTTGAAGCACCTTCTCAAAAACTGAAAATAAAAAAAATAATAAAAAGAACCGTGCTCCAAAGAACGAAATGTAAACCAATGCATTATGAATGGGAGTGTTTCTCCGATTTTTCCATGCTACAAAGAACGAAATGTAAACCCATGCAAATAAAGAATTCATGGTCATGATAATTTAAATATCATTAATCTCCTGAGTGTGTTGGGTGGTATACTTTTTTTTTTCAACGGGGCTGCATCCAGTCACTTGACCGTCATGGTTGCTATGGTGGTTGCTATCGACCGCCCCCTCTAATCCTTACATGGCTCTAAAAACCATGCGGCAAAGGAGCTGCCGTATATTGTGTTGTTTTTGTCGTAAACTGGGGTCCGAAGGGTAAAAAATAGACAGATAATCCGAGGTATCCTTAAAAGGCAGCTTGGATGTTTTTATTTTCTGCAGTTTAGACTTCTTCTATAACCTATTTTTGAAAGCAAAAAACCAAGCTCATTGATTTAACAAGGCAGGGTTATTTGAAACAATTTATTAAATAAATATTTGTGAGAGGTCATTTCTTCTCCTGAGTTTGCTTCCTATTTATGTCTAGTGTACAACCCTACTGTCCACAAGCATCACCCCCCCCCCCCCTCCCCATATGGATTTGGAGAATTGTTGCCACGTCCCAGTGGTGGAGGTATCATATATATGAAAGAGGATATTCAATTATACTACAATGATCAATTAGGAGGCCGAAGCCCTAAAGGAAGTGATTCAATAGTGACTGAGTTGACAACATTTAAGTAAGCTGGGGTCTCTTATATATCAAAGGGGGTCTCAAAGGACGCATACGATTCAACCTTTGGCTCCAGCCCTACAGGAAATGACTCAGCAAGTGCTCCATCTCGTTGCACCTCACCCAGCGGCTCGCTTGCCAGATTTTGGCCTGAAGTTCTTCCCAGACCTACACCCTAACAGTCCAACATGCATATCTGAGAATCAGGCCTCTCTTCATTAATGACAAAAAGTTATGAGAGAAATACACATTAACTTTTTGTTATCTCATAAGCGGCGTGGTGCCGGCTCCTTTTGACCTTTTGACCCCAGACTTCAAAGACGTGGCCACAGGCCAGCTGTGTCTACACACATTAAACCACAAATGTACACCTCCATCCCCCAAAAAATAGGGCCTAGAAACTAACCTCTGTCTTATGTACATTGACTGTACTGTTGGAGGTCACGCCCCTTTTCTGGCCTTTTCGAGATAGCTAGGGATGCTAAAATGTTTACACACATTTCCCGGGGCCCCGAGAACAACATATCCAAGATTTGTAGTTTTAGCCCATAGAGAAAAAAAGTTTTCCCAAATGGACTGTCATTTGGACAAAGCCCCTCAGAAGTGTTGCCGGCAAGACCTAATGGTTCAGAATGTGGTGGAAAAACAGTTTTTGAGATAGGAAGGTCCTACCGCCCTGAAATTTGAACACCATATTTTAGGGCTTAACTGGGACCCCCGCACCGAAACTTGGCCCGGTCGGACCCTGCCCGAAACTTGGCCCAGTCGGACCCCGAGTGCAGGAAGCGGGGGCATGGACTTTCATAAACTTCGCTTGGTGAATTTAAAGGATGTTTGGTCGGATGTTATGACGAAGAATCATAATGTGAATGGGAATATTCTATAAATCTCTTGATATCATCTTTCGTCTCAACACTTCTGCTGCAGCCGCTTAAAGTCTCACTCCGAGAACCTTAAAATATGAATCAATCCATTAGAAGTATGAAAATATCTTCCCGGTCGCGTAACGGGGCAAACAAGGTGTCCTTTGACATCTACGTTTCGAGGCGATTGCAACAGTGCCACATATGATCATATTTGAATATGTTTCGGGGTAGTAATTAGCTGTCGATTTTGGAGGCCTTTATCAATTATGACCAGCTATAGATTTGCTTCCCGATGGAGATTTTTGACAAATTACATGTTATTTAGCATCTAAACGTTAAGCTGAGTCCAATGAGATCAAGCTCGCCCTCTTGCTACACCGAGATCATGTCCTAGACCTAGGTGTACCATGTAAAATACATGTTACCATTTGCTAGAGTGTCATGCTCGGTGTCATTGGACTCAGCTCAACGTGTAGATGCTAAATAACATGTCATTTGTCACAAATTTCTATCGGGAAGCAAATCAATAGCTGCTCATTATTGATTAAGGCGAGACACGGCAGGCAAAAACATCGGTTTTTTCAGCAGTGGTCAATTTTGAGATTTTGAGATAGTTCACTCCCTGAACATGTAATCTTTCATACTAGCATAAAGAAAATATCCTAATTATACATTAATGTGTATATTTATTCACATTTTGTCTGTTCGCGACGTTAGAATTCTCAGAGGTTTCCCGGAAAGTTAGCATTCTAACGTAACGTGCAGTATATCGGCTGTTTTCTGATGCTTGTCATGTTTGGTATTGCTAAAAAGCTCTGTATCTTCCACACAACGCAGTGTCATCCAAATGAGGACATTTCCTTTCCATCAGTAACCAATGATGTTAGTAAGAATGGGGCTTTAAACCTGAGGACGCAATTTCATTGGTTTGCGATGGTTTCTGATAACGTGATTCGTTCAGACGCATCACGTGGTATGGTTTGACACTTCCTTGATTAGCTTTCCGCGGGATATTTTTTGAATGAATGAAAAGCAACGCAAGCAACAATGTCATCGAGAAAAAGACGTCAACAGTTGTCGATCGCTAGAGAAAGTAAAATAGGTGATATAAGTAATGAATTGCCCTGTGCCGTGTCTGCGTCTGAACGGAAGCTTTCAATGGGAAACCTGGGGGGTGATATTCATAAAGATGAAGCGCAAACCGGTGCCACACAGCAGTGGCTGCTTGTGCATGTCGGCCGCTTAAATTACCTAATACAAGATTTGCTCTGTCCAAATTGTGCTGGGTCAGGGCTTGAAATCCACATAGATCCCCAGAATTATGGATTCGGTAGTAATCTATCGCTAGAGTGCTGTCTTTGTAAAGGGGATCCGTACCGTACGAGCGTGTACACTTCGACGCAACTTCAGGAGGAGACCAGAAGTGATGTTGCGTTTGACGTGAATGTGCGAATGGTCCTGTTGGCACATGAGCTAGGGATGGGCTATGCAGCGCTGAAAAAGATCAGCAAGGTGTTGGGGATCCCTGCCCTTCATCTTAGAACTTATCAGAGGCATGATAAAAGAGTGACAGGTATGGATACAGGATTGTGTCAGAAAAGTTTAAGCAGTTTGTAGAATTTCTAATGACAGAGATAGCCTAATGAGCGTAGTGGTTAGCACCTTGTGACACAAAGACATTTCTGTAACAGTATTTGTCTTCTATGGTTGGAATAAGGATGGATTTATAAGAATAGAATAAACAGTCATCTCATTCATTATGTTGTGTTGGTCAGTTTTACTTTTACAGTTAAGATTTCGATTCAGTGGCAAAAACAAAGAATATAAACCTTCTAATCAAATTAGTACATGGCAGGACATTGAAGTGAATTATTTTCCATCTGATAGCTTTACCTTATGACAACATTAGTTCACTGGGCAAACCTAGGCCCATAGTTGCACACAGGGAGGGAGTTAGGGGGGAGAAGGGCGCTCTCACGCACATGCGCACATACACACAGGCACAGAGTAATGGGTCTGTCTGCTTGGATAAAAGTAGGCTATTTGCTAAGCAATCACACAATTTTGCATAGTGTAAAATTAGGGACAGCTGACGTTTATTCCTTTTATTCAATGTATCACTTTCAGCTTATCTAACAAACTGCCCCAGTGACTGTTCTTGACCTAATCCCTGGTCCTATCCAAAAAACCAAAAAGAAAAATTGAAAAAAGTGAAAGAAATGTGACCTGTATCAATAAAACCAAACCAAATGAACAGTTCTTGATACAAATTACATTTCATTATAGCAGCGGAAATTGAGAGAGGTCTGGAGTCCTTGCACAGGACCAGGGAGCAAGTCAGGCAGGCCTACGCTGATTTAAATCCAGATGTGGCAGAGTTGCTGAGGGAGGATGAAGATGCAATAATCAACATCAGTGTATCTTTTGATGGCACCTGGCAGAAAAGGGGCTTCACCTCACACTATGGCATAGGGGTGTGCATAGACATTTTCACTGGTCTAGTGATAGACTTTGAGGTCCTATCCTCATATTGCCACGGATGTGCCCTCAAAGAAACTGCCAGGCATGAGGGAAAGATTACAGAGGAGGAGATTGAGAGCTGGAGGGAAAAGCACGACTGTGCAAAGAACTTTCAGGGCTCTAGCAAGGCTATGGAGCAGGAGGCAGCGAAGAGGATGTGGGCCAGGTCCATAAGTCGTCACCAGTTGAGGTACACCCAGATGCTGTCAGATGGGGATAGCGCAGCATTCAGGGGGGTGGTGTCCCTCAACCCATACCCAGAGCATGAGGTTGACAAGTTGGAATGCATAAACCACGCTCATAAGCGCATGGGCAGAGCCCTTAGAAAATTAAGTGCTGAACGCAAATTGGGGGGGAAGGGTCTGGGAAAATTAACGGCCAAAAAATGTAAAACTCTACAGAATTATTACTGGGGGGCAATTTTAAACAACCAGGGATCCATTGACAGCATGAAAAACGAAATATGGGCTGGTCTCCTCCACTTCATGTCCACTGATGAGGTCCCATTGCACAACAGGTGCAACCCATCCTGGTGTTGGCACAGGAGAGCTGAGGAAAATGGGGAAACACCTGAGAGCCACAGTACCCATGCAGGGAACTTTTTGTCCAAGGATGTGGGCCAGAAGCTTCTCCCCGTGTACCACCGCATGTCGAGCCACAGCCTGCTGCAGCGCATGCAGCATGGTGGCACTCAAAATGCAAATGAGTGCCTCAACTCCGTCATATGGGCTCGCTGTCCCAAAGCAGTGTTTGTTGGGAGGAGTAGAGTGGAGGCAGCAGCAAGCATGGCCATCTCAACTTTTAATGAGGGGGCCTCTGCCATGCTTGCTGTGATGGAAAAGCTATGGCTTGAAAGCACTGTTGTCACCATCACCACAATTAAGGAAACCGACATGTTGAGAATTGCTAAAGCTGACACCATACAATCAGAGAGTGTTAAACGTCGTAGAAAGACTCTTAGCACAGCTAAAAAGGTAGTTAGGCACCAACAAGAGAGGGGTGAGGGGCCAACATACGGTGCAGGCATGGACAGCTAGGCTGTTAACACTAGGGTGGCTGTTTTTTGTACATTTTGTGTAAAGTGTTGTTGCATTTCTGGTTGCAGAGTTGCCGTTCTGGTGGAAAATCTGTGTGTGTGTGTGGTTGTCTACAGTTGGTAGACCTGTTTTGCTAATAAATTATCAATTTTCATGTACTTGGGATGTTGCATATTGTTATTACTATGGGCCTGACTAGTTTTTTTGCTTGCAAGGAATGCTTTTCTAATAGAAATGTGTGGAATTTTACAATGTAAATCTTTAAATGCGATTTTCTCAAAATGAGTTTTTTCTCATACTCCAAGGAAAAAATCTCCACTTCAGTTAAACCTATATACACCAAACTTTCCAGTCTTGTACCCAACTATATTATGAAGACATTTAAAGAGGGATTTGTAAATATGTTATTCCTAGCCTGAATTTTATAACATTATGTCCTCAAAAACATGGCGACAATCGATTTTTTTAAGGCTATTGACAGTATTTTCTGATTTAAAGGAAAACAAAAGTAGATATCCATAAATCCCTCTGTAATTTTTTTTTCCATCTAATATTTTCAACAGAAGGGAAAAGGAATTTTTAACCTGGCTTAATCCCATGATCAGATTTTTTCTTTCAAACATTATGCAAATGAGCGCATATTTAATGAGATAATACCTAATTTGCATATTCAAACATCAAAATACAAAAAAAATTTAATACATTTTTTTCTCATCTAAACATGAGTAATCAACTGAGAAAGTTTCATGGTGATACCTATTATTTAAGATTTTTACCCTATTGAACTGCAGTGTCTCGCCTTAAGGCCTCCAATTTCGACAGCTAATTACTACCATTAAACATGTTCGAATATGCTCATGTGTGGTACCGTTGCAATCGCCTGGAAGCGTAGATGTTGAAGGACACCTTGTTTGCCCTCTTACGCCACCGGGAAGATATTTACAAGCTTCTGATTGACTAATGAATTGATTCAGCTATTCCCCCAGAAGTCTGGGGTCAAAAGGTCAAAAGGAGACGGCACCACGCCGCTGTCACACAAAATTTGTACCGGCTGCCAAATTTGTACCGGGCGCGTTATCCATACGTAATCCATTCCAAACCTTCCTGCAACAGATGATTGCGTTGTCCGTTGCCGGGCAGGTTTCAAAAAACATTTGCGCTCATGTTGCCAAAGACGAAATAACATAATACAGAAAACGGATCGCCAGATAACACTTGTTTTTACTTTATATTTGTATTGTATTTCATTGTTTAATCAAATTTAGCAAGTAAACTGAGTGTTTAAAGCAGGTCAAGGACGAAATAGCACAATACAGATAACGGATCGCTAGATAGAAGGTTCGCGAATGTTCGTGAACCTTTCACGTCATTCGACGCGATCATCTGTTGCCGGGCAGGTTTGGAATGGATAACGTATTGATGACGCGCCCGGTACAAATTTGGCAGCCGGTACAAATTTAGTGTGACACCGCTTATGAGTCAAAAGTTAATGTGTATTTCTCTCATAACTTTTTGTCATTATTAAAGAGAGGCCTGATTCTCAGATATGCAGGTTGGATGGCTACGGTGTAGGTCTGGGAAGAACTTCAGGCCAAAATCTTGCAAGCGAGCCGCTGGGTGCAGGTGCAACGAGATGGAGCACTTGCTGAGTCATTTCCTGTAGGGCTGGAGCCACAGGTTGAAGCGTATGCGTCCTTTGAGACCCCCTTTGATATATAAGAGACCCCAGCTTACTTAAATGTTGTCGACTCAGTCACCTATTGCATCACTTCCTTTAGAGCTTCGGCCTGCTAATTGATCATTGTAGTATAATTGAATATTCTCCTTCATATAAATGATACCTCCACCACTGGGACGTGGCAACAATTCTCCAAATCCATATGGGGAGGGGGGGGGGGGTGATGCTTGTGGACAGTAGGGTTGTACACTAGACATAAATAGGAAGCAAACTCAGGAGAAGGAATGACCTCTCACAAATATTTATTTAATAAATTGTTTCAAATAACCCTGCCTATTTAAATCTATGAGCTTGGTGTTTTGCTTTAAAAAATAGGTTATAGAAGAAGTCTAAACTGCAGAAAATAAAAACATCCAAGCTGCCTTTTAAGGATACCTCGAAATATCTGTCTATTTTTTACCCGTCGGACCCCAGTTTACGACAAAAACAACACAATATACGGCAGCTCCTTTGCCGCGTGGTTTTTAGAGCCATGTAAGGATTAGAGGGGGCGGTCGATAGCAACCACCATAGCAACCATGACGGTCAAGTGACTGGATGCAGCCCCATTGAAAAAAATAGAATACCACCCAACACACTTTACATTTCGTTCTGTGTAGCATGGAAAAATCGGAGAAACACTCCCATTCAGAATGCATTGGTTTACATTTCGTTCTTTGGAGCACGGTTCTTTTTATTAATTTTTTTATTTTCAGTTTTTGAGGAGGTGCCTCAAATATGCAAATCTTTCTGCAATAATCCAAAATCCAATGGAAAAACCCGTTGGCTTTTTGTCAAGGGAACCCAGGGCGACGCTAACTTCCGGGTTGGCCAACATACGTCATCCCTCCACCACTGTACTGTAAAAACAAATGTTGAAGTTTAATGATAATGCATGAATTTATTCTTTATTCTGCCATAGTATTTATTTAGGGGGGGGGGATGGTGGATCGAGATCTGATCCGGAGCATTTCAGCACCTCGGGCAACAGCGCAGGGTTGCCAGGTCCAGCAAAAAACGTGCTGCCCACATACCGTTCAAAATCCACCCAAAATGTCCTAGAAGCATCCCAAATAAATATGATAATATTGGCCATTTTGGCCAATGTTTTGAAAGTAATAATATTTGAGGGAATATTTTTTTGTTGTTGTTTTAGCAGCGAAATGCACCGTGTGCGTGTGTGTGTGTGTGTGTTTCTGTGTGTCTGTGCGTGCGTGTGTGTGTGTGTATAACACGCTATTTTATGTTGAAATGCGACGTAATCCAGTGTTCACGAAACGTACACTGTCAACGTATGCTTTTGGCGACTGGGTTGGCTCTCAGATATACGTGTTTCTAACAAGATGATATCATTAAAAGTTACATAAAGTAACGGTTTAATAACACAAACGCAGGAAACACGTCAGCTGCTAGTTTAGCGAAAGCAGCGTCCCTAACAACCTGACGTCGTTGAAACATGCGAGCGAGCCGATAAAATCGTCCTAATAACTATAAAACTAAAGATCAGACACAATCACTGACTGGAGATTATGCAAGTAAAAAGTATATTTCTCGCTAGAAATGTTATAAGAAACACGTTTAACGGTGAATCGGTCCTAAAATATTGCATTTCCCATTCAGATAATAAAGATTAATAAAGATCATACTGACTGTGTGCGTGCATGTGTCTCCGTTAATGGTGTATCTGTCCTAAAATATTGCATTTCCCATTCAGATAATAAAGATTAATATAGGCTACGTAACAATTTCACCAAATGATAGGAAAACGTATGGCCCCCTGTTGGTGCTATTCCCCCATTAATTTCGAATGGAGAAGAAAACGTTTTCGGGGTCAGGCTTTGCTCCAAGGCAGAGGGGAATGTGAAATGAAAAAATATATATATTGTGGCGACCACGGCTGTGGACGCCGTGTTCCGGAGCCGCGGGGTATTTTGGGAATTGGGGTTGTCAGTTGACAAAAGGGGCTTTTGTTAACTTGTTTTGTTGTTAGGATTAAGTGGGTTTAATGGGTTCGGGATGTTATGTGGTTGTGTGTTGTTCTATTAACATGTTCATTGTTCGTGTGTTCATTGTTGTCGACACCGTCACCGAGAGTGACGTGACCATCGTTTCGTGCAGGTGTTCCGATTTGAAATCTCGTTCAATAAAATCCATCTCTCGTTTTTTCGAGCGTTCAATAAAAACCAACTCTCGTTGTCGAGCGTGTCCCCCCCCTCAACAAACGTGTCCCCCCCCCCCTCGACAAACGTGTTCCCCCACCCCTGCAAACGTGTCCCCCTGTGGATACTTTAGGTATAACACGCTATTTTACGTTGAAATGCAACGTATCCAGTGTTCATGGAAACGTACACCGTCAACGTTTTTTCTTGGCGACTGGGTTGCACACACACACACACACACACACGCTCAGACCCAAACACATGCACAAGTGCGCACACACACACAGACACAGACATGAGTATTTAGCTGCTCTGCAAGCTTTACATTGGGTCAATGAAGATTAGATAGAGACCATATAGATCCATTAAGTTAACTACACACACAGTTTCGCACACACATACAGACCTGAGGGGTGTTCCACGAACGGAGGTTTAACAAACACTGAGTTAACGCTGAACTCTAGGTTGATTGACCCTGTGCCGACCAACCCAGAGTTTTCGGTTCCACAGCAGCGGTTATGCATTAGTTCAATCAACTCGGGGTTGGTTAACACAGGGTTGTGCGCGTCCACGCCAAACTTAAAAAGACGTGATGTATGGATCATGGAAACCCTGATCGATATGGCGAAACGGGCCGCTTATTTCAATGAAATGGAACTCCAGGTTCTCCTGGAGAGCTATGACGAGGAGAAGGACATTATCACAAGAAAAGGGAACGCTAAAACCTCTGGAACCCGGAGAACCAAAGCCTGGTAGCGGATCGCTGACCGCGTAAATGCGTTAGTTACACGTCAAAAGCATGATCCTTAATATTTGAGCCATGAATATATAAATATCCCAGTTAAGCATTCTTAAAGATCCTACCACACAACCCCTTTCTTCTAAAACAATATGTACTCCGATTGCTTCCAAGCGGTCAGAGGATCAAGTATAAAAATGAAGTATAAAAAACATACAAACTGGTAAGCTTTTCCCACCATCGTATTGGTATAAATTTAAATAAGCCATTTTTTTAAGCCAATCGTGAAAAGGCCGACAGTCGGCAGACTGGATCTGGCCCTCAAATTGTCTTGACCCCGGTGGAGGAGCTGTTAATAAACATAAATTCAGGGCGCCCTGGCATGGAGGGGGTACCTGGAGGTACCTAGTACCACCTCAGAGAGTCATGGGCCATACCCCACACTGGTTGAATGTAGGTTTTTGTGTTTTCTTGTATTTTAGATTTTTTTTTGCCTTCGAAGTAACACATGCAAACCGTGTGCTTGCCACAGCGCATACTATTCCAAATGTTTCTTATTTTGGTAACTGGGTAGAAAACCTAAAAGTGACAATTCATCAACTTCACAGATCAAGATGGATCAGTGCTTGTAATGAAGCCGCCGGCTACGATCGAACATTCTCCAGTGGATGCAAGTCCGTTAGGACTATTTTATACTTTATGTTGTAAATGCCTCTCGGCATAGTACTCAGACAATATTGCTCTTTGTATGATAGGAGGCCGATACAAATCTTGGATGGGTCATCTGAAACGACTGTGATGTGCTCAGCTTCTCCAGCATTATAGCCTAGATAAAACTACCATTTGAAAAAAACGGAGGGCTACGCAAATAGTCTGGAGTGAACTGAGGCCAGGTCCTCGATTGGTAGTGTTGGCTATGTAAGGCTATTTAAATATATTAAAGATTTGCGCGAGAATCTATATCTCTCCACTCCAGCAAAAAGTCATCCAATATGCCAAGATGTCGAGCCGTGGTCTTATCAATCGCTCCCGGTGGATTGCACGTATAATTTGCGCTCTGATATCAGCAGTTCTCTCATCAAAAGGGCATGCCATTGTGAACACATGAAATCTGCGGTGAACGCCGGTTGAAATACCCAAAACCGGGTTATGTTTCAAACTTAACCTGCGCAAAACCTGGTCCGACCAGGTTTGATTCAGAGCATATGTTGCTATAGCAACTAACATACCGTGATCCTTTTGGAACGGAAAACCTAGGGTTACAGCAAACCCTGGGTTAACTTACCCGGTTATGTGATAAAACCGGCTTTGTGGAACACCCCACTGTACACGAATACACACACAAACATATACAAAGATAAATTCACACAATACACACAAAGACATACACACACACACACATAGGCCTGTCACAATAACACATTTTTCTGGGCGATTAATTGCCCCAGAAATTATTGCAATAAGCGATAATATTGCCGTTTTTCAACTAATATAATGATAAAGTACACCCTTTCGAAGATCAATAAACATTTATTTTTAAAGAACACTGGAACTGGACGTCTGGAAGACATTTAAAATATCCAGAATAAATTAACAAAACAAACAAAAACAATCTATTATTAACAACAAATGCTCTTGAATAAAAACGAAACATTAAATAAAAAGGATGTAAACAAGATTGCGCTTCAAAAAATAACTAGAACTGCAAGCAGTTATGCAGGGGTCCAAGAGATGTGCATTTCGCCGGCACAATACGCATGTGTTCAAAACGCTACCGTGAACCTGTGGATATAAAGGTTTTGACTGTGGGAGGTTCGGTTTGGGAGATATATCCCCAAACGCGTTTTCAGAACATTCCTTTGGCCAATTAGGAGATATACAATTTCCTCGTTTCTGGCGAAATTGTCCGAAGAGAATTTTCCATTTCCAAATAACTCCCGCACACATTAATAATTCTTGGCCATATTTTCTATATAGACTCGGGTTTGCCCCTTGATGGTTTCCGTTGAGTTTGAAGAACATTCCTTTGGCCAATTAGAAGATATACAATTTCCTCGTTTATTGCGCCCCGCTAGGGCGTAATTTTCAGATTTTTTTTCCGAACGCCATTAAGGGTAGCTCTAACATGTGTCTAAAATTTGGACTCGATCCAATGTGTAATTTTTTGTTTTTTCTGGATTTAGGATTTTCGACTTAAAACGTAGCTAAGCACCAAATAGTTAAAACAATACAGTTTCGTTGTCGACAGTCGGATCCAAACAGTTTTCAGAAAAACATTTTGGTGTGCGTCTGAAGATGTCGTGCGCAAAGATTGGTGTCGATTGGTCAAGAAATGTGGGCGGAGAATCGAAGATGCAGTTTAGCGTTTTTTGCGATTTTGCGAAAAAAAATTATCGACGCAAATGGGCGTGGCCTATGCCAAAAGATGCAGCAGACTCCAGTGAATCTGTGGGTATAACATTTTGGACTATGGGAGGTTCGGTGTGGGAGTTATAGCCCAGAACGCGTTTTTCCTTGGTATAGCGCCACCTAGTGACCGGCATGTCTGGATTTTGTCGTCTGCGTAGTCCGAAGAGACCTGGATCTAGTCATCCAATTGGCGTGTCTGCACCATGTCTGCACCATTTACGGTTTGGGCTGTGGTACCAGTTTTAGGGAGGTAAAAATAATAATAAAAAGAAAAATAATCCTTACAAAAACAATAGGGATCCAACCTGTTGGCTTGGACCCCTAATAAACACGTGTAACGCCAGGGCTCCACCTCCCACACAGACCATGCAACAAGTGACTGACACTTGACGAGGGGGTTTACTCGTTGTGCCCTGTAATTATGAGCCGGAGCCCGATTTCAACCCGACATTTGTTACTTAGGCCTACCCTGCTAAATATTGTCACATGCTGGCTCTAGCATGCAACATGAAATGGGGGAGACCACGCCGTTTTACAATAATAAGAGTTTATTATAGTAAGAAGATAATTTAGTATATAATTAACTAGAATAAAGATAAAGAAGTGTGGTGTAAATCAGTTCAATGTAAAGTAACCCAAAGTGTCATGCAAAAGTCAGTCTGTGTGTAACAAAACAAAGGACAACGAAAACCAACACGCCGGGAGGAAGGAGCCTCTTGACTGTTGTGAAAGCAGGCTTTTAACCTGCTGCCAACACAGGCACACCTGAACTGCATCACCTATTAAGAGAGAGAGAGAGAACAGGCAAACCAAACAGCCAGGGTGGAGTCAAAGACTCACCAGGGTCGTCACATCCCCCCCCTTAAGACAGAAGCCCACCTAAGTGGGATTCTGCACTTATGGTATTCAAAAAAACAAAACCCAACCACATCAGCACTACCCTTCCCCTCAACCAACACCAGTTACATCAACACTGCTACCGGATCAACTAGAACCCCCCCCCCCCATACACACACTCTCACCACTCCTCACGCACAATCAGTCACCCAACCTCCTGACCCACAGCAATTCCGGGCCCTGAAAAAGTAATCTAAAAGGGACAGGGGCATAGAGACAAGAGAGGAGAGAAATTAGTGAAGGTATGCACATAATCACTTATCGCACCCCATCCGGAGCGCGAGACAAAGCATCTGCCATTACATTGTCCACGCCTTTAATGTGGCGAATTTGTAGATTGTAGGGTTGTAAAAACAACGCCCAACGCATCAGGCGCTGATTTGGATTCTGTAATTGGTGCAGAAAAGTCAATGGATTGTGATCCGAAAAGACAACCACAGGAACCACCCCTCCCCCTACATACACATTGAAGTGCTGCAGAGCCCACACAAGGGCCAGCGCCTCTTTTTCAATCGTTGAGTAATTCAACTGATGTTGATTGAATTTTCTTGAAAAATAAGACACTGGACGATCGACTTCCTGATCATCTGTTTGTAAAAGCACTGCGCCAGCCCCGACCTGGCTGGCATCCACCTGGATTTTAAATGGACGGTCAAGCTGGGGAGCCGCCAGGACCGGTGCAGTGCTAAGCAACAATTTTACATTATCAAAAGCCCCTTGGCACTCATCAGTCCAGACGAACTGAGCTTTCCCTTTTAACAAATTTGTGAGGGGTGCAACCACTGTCGAAAAATTAAAACAGAAACTTCGATAATATCCCATCATGCCTAAAAAACGCATCAACTCCTTTTTTGTTACAGGCGGTGGAAAATTGTCTATTGCCATTACCTTGGCCCGCACTGGCCGTATCTCTCCTTGTCCTACCACCTTCCCCAGATAGGTCACTGTAGCCTTCGCAAATTCACATTTAGCTAAATTGACCGTTAAGTTAGCTGCCTGGAGCCTCTCAAACAACGCCGCCAATCTTGACAAATGTAAGGCCCAGGTATCACCCACTGTCACGACATCGTCCAGATAAACTGCACACCCCTCCAGCCCAGACGTTACATAATTCATAAGACGCTGGAAACTAGAGGGCGCATTACGCAACCCAAAACTCATCACATTATATGTGTATAAGCCAGACGGAGTGACAAAAGCAGATACCTCCTGTGCGCGCGCGGTTAGTGGGATCTGATAATACCCTTTAAGAAGATCTAGTTTTGTAACGTACTTCGCAGCCCCCACACGGTCTATACAGTCTTCTAACCGAGGAAGTGGAAAGGAGTCAGGCTTAGTTACCGTATTGACCTTGCGGTAATCAGTGCAGAATCTAAAGGTGTTGTCGGGTTTTGCTACCAACAAGCACGGTGACGCCCAACTGGAGTACGACGGTTTTGCCAGCCCATTATCGATCAAATACTGGACCTCCGTCTCCAGAAGTTTCTGTTTGGCTGGTGGGACGCGGTAGAAACGCTGCCTAATCGGCGCAGCATCCCCAATGTCTATGTCGTGCTCCATCACATTGGTGCATGTTGGAACATCGGAAAATAAAGACGAAAAAGATAAAATCAATGATTTTAGCTCCTCCCTCTGCTTCTCAGACATATGGCCCAACAGGCCATCAAGATTGTTTAACATTTCGGAATTTTTTAGTCGTGGCAATAACACACAGTCATCAGGGGCACCTTCATCCTCCCCATCAGCTGCCACCATAGGAGAAGACGACACTGCACCCCCTACTGCCAGCGCAGCAGACCCCACGTTATCCACAGTCACGTCACTCCTGGATGATGGAGAATAAT
The DNA here is from genome assembly GCF_026213295.1 of Gadus chalcogrammus. Classification (NCBI taxonomy): domain Eukaryota; kingdom Metazoa; phylum Chordata; class Actinopteri; order Gadiformes; family Gadidae; genus Gadus; species Gadus chalcogrammus. The sequence goes on from NC_079426.1 coordinate 26,472,276, forward strand.
ATGGTTTTAACAAATTGACGTGACAAAGTTGAGAAGACTTCCTACGATTTGGTGTTGCTATTACATAGTCTTGTTCCGTGACTTGGCGAACAATATCATACGGGCCAGAAAATTTTGCACGAAACGGTGAGCCAGGGATTGGTAACAACGCCAATACCTGATCCCCCGGACTAAACAGTCTACTCTCTGCGTGTCGATCAAAAATCTCCTTCATGCGAGTCTGAGCTTTAGCCATGTTTTTCTTTGCGCACCGCCCGGCCTAAAATAACCTGCGACGGAACCCATGCACGTAATCAATAAGATTAACCGGTGGAGCTGCCCCCTGCAAGCCATCCTTTAACACGGACAATGGACCGCGAACCTTGTGTGCAAAGACCAATTCATTTGGGCTAAAACCCAAACTGTCCTGTGACACTTCCCGTGCTGCTAACAGCAACCACGGGAGGCCTTCCTCCCAATCTCGCTGTAGCTCTGAACAATATGTGCGCAGCAAAGACTTTAAGGTCGAGTGAAATCGCTCGAGAGCACCTTGACTTTGAGGATGGTATGCGCTACTCGTTTTATGCTTCACTCGAAGCTGTGTCAAAACCTCTGCAAACATTTTCGAGGTGAAATTGCTGCCACGATCCGATTGGATTACTTGAGGAATACCAAATACTGAAATAAATTGAGAAAGAGCTTTAACAATGGACTTCGTATTAATACTCCTCATCGGAAAGGCCGCCGGATATCTCGTCGTTTGACACATTACGGTTAACAAATGCATTGAACCAGACTTCGATGGAGGCAGTGGACCAACACAATCTATCAATAGACATTCGAATGGCTGACCCACTGCAGGAATTGGATGTAGGGGCGCTGGCTTGATAGACTGATTTGGCTTACCAACTATTTGACAAGTATGACATGTTTTGACAAAAGCTGCCACGTCACGCTTCAATCGAGGCCAATAGAAATGCTGTAGTAGCCGATCATACGTCTTACTCACCCCGAAGTGCCCAGCCCCCTCCCCATGTGCTGTTTGCAACACTTGTTCCCTGTACTTCATTGGCACAACAATTTGCAATAAAGTTTCAATTAGATCCTCCTTAAAAGACACGAATTTACGCACAAGCAACCCATCATGCTTAAAACATCCGCTGTCTGCGCTTTCCAGCTTTTCCCCTGTCAAAACCCCATCCCGTAATTCTGTTAACCCATCATCCTCTTCCTGAGCCCGAATAAACTCATCACGATCTAAAGCTGACGGCAAATTTGGTATCTGTGGACCCCCACGTTTATTTGCACTTGAACCATCCACGGCCTGTGCACGACTGTTTGCCCGTGTCACCGCGCAAGCAGTGAACACTTCCGGAAATTCTGCAGCGCACTCGTCTTGTTCAACAGACCTGGTCGGTGCGGCTGTCACTACCGGTAATGCTGGCCCACTCGGCCAGACACGATCTCTTGCCAATACGTTCCCCAAAATGACATGCACTCCTGGTACAGGCAACGCAGGGCGCACGCCTACAATTACTTCACCCTGCACAAGCTCAGAACTAAGTTCGATCTTGTGGAGGGGAACAGACATGGTATGCATTCCCATTCCTCTAATTAGGACAACCATCCCAGTGCTTGTCTGAGCCGAGAATGGCAAGACGGACTCTAACACAAATGTTTCGGTAGCACCCGTATCTCGCAGAATCTTTACTGGCTTTTTATCCAAGCTACCCACAAACGAAATAAAACCATCCGTAATAAATGGGTCATAGCCTTCACCCACGTCCCCCACAGCAGACTCCGGGAAACACGGGCCTTCTACGGGATGGCCAGGCCCCTCACAGCCTTTACCTCCTTCAGAAGCCGTGCCCTCTGGTTGGTCTCTGTTCACCTGAGAAATCTTACGGTTAACCTGGTGGACAGGTGCCGCGCAGCCCTGCCCCTTCGCGAAGTTCGGTTTGCTGAAGTTGGACTTACTTCTATTTTTACTCAGAAGCGACGGACAATTTATTTTCCAGTGACCATGTTCCAGGCAATAATTACACTTCTCAGGGTCAGTTTGATTTCGATTTGAGAAATCTTGTTTAGCCGCAGGCCCACTATTGTACCCATCTGTCCGGTCATCTCGAGCGTGATCAACATGCCTGTTCTGGACATAGTCCTTACTTTTCCCCTTATGAGTCAACGCATATTCGTCCGAGAGAATGGCAGCCTCTGCGGCCGTTTTAACCTTGTGGTCATTGATAAAAATAGCAAGATGTTCTGGGACAATGTTCTTGAACTGCTCCAAGACTAGCAACTCACCTAATTGTTCAAATGTTTCTACATTAACAGCGGAGCACCAGCGAACAAAATAACTAACCAGATCTCGGGCAACCTCAGAGTATGTTTGTCTGTCAGCTTTCCTCCAGTTTCTAAATCGCTGCCTGTAAAACTCCGGCACTTGTTCATAAACCCTCAACACAGCGTTTTTAACAGACTCGTATGATTTTCGCTCGGTCACTGATAACGCAACGTAGGCGTCCTGAGCGCGCCCCGAAAGAACTGTTTGGAGAAGCAAGGTGCGCTCCGAATCACTCCAATTTCGCTCTTCCGCCATGCCCTCAAATAGAGAGAAAAAAATGTCAGGGTCTCGGTCATTAAATTTGGGTAAAAACTTTATCATACTTGAGATGTTTCCCCCTATGCCAGAACCAGAATCCTCATTAACAGTATCCCGCATCTTTCCCTCTGCCACCAATCTTAACTTTTCTCTCTGCAGCTCACTTTCCCTTTCTTCCTGTCTTTCCTGTCGTTTCATTTTTTCCATTTCTAGTTCTATATCTAAACGCTTCTGTTCTAAAACACTTTCAAGACGTTTTAGTTCCATTTCGCGATCTTTCTCACGTTGATGTTCACGTTCTGCTGCCTCAAACCGCTTTTGCTCCATCTGTAATTGTAAAAGCTGCATCTGTTGCTCAAAACTAACCACATTTTTATCAGAAATGAACACTTCATCTGAGCCATTTGGATTTGTCCCACTGGGAATTACCTCCATAATGGACCTCTCTATTAACACAGATCTAACCCGATTTTTTAGGACCTCTTTTTTAAGATCTCTCGGCAGATCAGTCAATTGATAATGTTCAGCCACTTTCCTTAACTGTTCCTTTGTGAACTTATCAAACAGTGACTCAGATGGAGACGCATAAAACTTATCCAAATCCATTTTATACTAGGAATGTTGACTAACAAGCGCTCGGATGGATATTTTGACAATTATTTTCCAATGTTGGGAGACCAATAAGCTAACGGCTATTACGCGACAGTGTATAGCGCAGCCGGCAACTGAATACAGGTGTACCAACCCCTTTCCCCCCCAGACTAGAGCAGCCCCGCATCTAACTTCAGACCACGGCCCTAACTCTTTCCTAGCTGGTCTTCAGTGTGCCCTCATGCAATTGAGTTGCAAGCAACCCCAGCGCGTTCGACACACCAAAAATAACAAACACAAAAATAAAAAAACAAAACAACAAACAGCGGTAAGCGCTCTATTCCTAGCGAGGGTTCACGTGTGCTCCGGTAGAATCTAACCTACCACCCCCCCACAATTACCACTACACCTGCACCCAATTTGCCTACCTGCAACGCAAACGTCAGCAACCGCAGGTAGCCTCCCAAATGGCACTCCTCCTCCTCGGCAAATCAACCAAAGCAAACCACTATCAAACCAAATTAACAACGAAATCTCAATGAACACCAAAACACTAAATTATCATTTACCAACTACAAACTTGGCGTGTGTCTCCCCATTTTCCGATAATTTGACTGCACAGGCAAGTTATTCCCGTCAGTATAATCCAAAAGCCAATTCAACTATACAGCCAAGTCAAAACAAAGCATACTTTCAATTAAGTTACCTTACCAAATTTTGGAAAATTTATCCCGGACGAGCCCCCATATGTCACATGCTGGCTCTAGCATGCAACATGAAATGGGGGAGACCACGCCGTTTTACAATAATAAAAGAGTTTATTATAGTAAGAAGATAATTTAGTATATAATTAACTAGAATAAAGATAAAGAAGTGTGGTGTAAATCAGTTCAATGTAAAGTAACCCAAAGTGTCATGCAAAAGTCAGTCTGTGTGTAACAAAACAAAGGACAACGAAAACCAACACGCCGGGAGGAAGGAGCCTCTTGACTGTTGTGAAAGCAGGCTTTTAACCTGCTGCCAACACAGGCACACCTGAACTGCATCACCTATTAAGAGAGAGAGAGAGAACAGGCAAACCAAACAGCCAGGGTGGAGTCAAAGACTCACCAGGGTCGTCACAATATATATAAATATTTATAATGCATAGAACGCCGGTCACTATCGGGAAAATAAGCCCCGACAGGGCGAACAGGACACCAACACACAGCGGAGGTGTCTTGCTTCGCCCTGAAGGGGCTTATTTTCGATAATGACCGGCGACGTCGTATACATTATCCCGCTTATTACAAGGCTACTTGCCAAGACGAAAAAATAACTTCACATGGTGTGTCTTTTTACAATTTATTCGTTACCAGCATTCGTAGTGTTGATCAGCAGAGAAATAGTCTGCCAAAGACGTTGACGTTGCTTAGCAACCGAAGACACTCGGGTTGACAAGTTACCGGACTACTATATATGCAAGTGAACGGAGCGTTCCGCGGCATTGAGGAGACCCGTGTTATAAAGGCCTAAAATATTTCTGTTTATGGCATCGATTTCTTCTCAGATTAGGACAATAAAGCAATGATTTTAAAAAAAGAGTGCGAATGGAAATTATTGCGGCCTGCAAAAAATTATCGCTCATTTAAATTTATCGCGCAATTAATAGATTTATTGCATATCGCGACAGGCCACACACATTCACCGCTCTCACGCACACACACCTACACACAAACAATAAAATGTATCTGAAGATTGCAGAGAAAAGCGATAATAGTCTTAGCAGTAATAGTCTGAGATTACCTGTCTCAGCTTGATCTACAGCTATCTGAAGTGTGTGTGTGTGTGTGTGTGTGTGTGTGTGTGTGTGTGTGTGTGTGTGTGTGTGTGTGTGTGTGTGCGTGTGTGCGTGTGTGTGTGTGTGTGTGTGTGTGTGTGAGAGAAAATATATCTGTATCAGGTTTAGTGCTAAGGATGTGGACGGTGGACGAATTCACCCAGTCCAAAAGTATACCACTGTTTTACCAATCTGTGTATTTTATGTTTTTAAAGAGAGCACATTCTTTAGACAATTTGGCAATAATGATGCTCAGCTTTTCCAGCTGCATATGAAGACGGGATGAGGCCCGCCTGTGTCCCCTGTCCCAGCAGAGCTGTCCCCACACCATGCCTTAAGAGCCTTGATCAGTTATCTAAGAGAGGTACAAGCAGAGCTGTTAGATCTTCCCTTCCCATTGCTTTAAGAGCCTTAATCAGTTATCTAAAAGAGTTACAAGCAGATCTGTGAGTTCTCCCCTCACCATTCCTTTCTGACCCTTGATCAGTTGAAGTCATGATCTTTTCACAGTGCGAAATGATGAATGTAACTGGGTGCAAATACAAATAGAATGATACTAACTATCCAAACTATTATGCCGCTTTTCCACTGCATGGTACCAGCTCGACACGACTCGACTCGACTCAGCTCGCCTTTTTTGCGTTTCCACCGCGAAAACATGGTATCAAGTACCTGAAGTGGCTGCTTTTTCTAGTACCGCCTCGCTCTAGGTTCCAAGCGGCTGAGCCGATGCTAAAAGGTGACGTCGGCAGACGGCCGGCCACTGATTGGCCAGAGAGTGTGACGAAGTCACGAGAGCGACATGGCAACCATGCTGGTAACAGCCATAGCAGCGCCGCAGCCAACATATTCCACTTCTTCAAAATGCCAGCTAATAATACGAACACGAATACCATCGCATCGATGTTCTCCATTGTTGTTATGTGGGTTCTGTCCATGTGTGGGTTACGTAGGTGTTGTTTGCGTCGCGTACAAAAATACGTCACAGCCCTTTCGCGCAGCCGACCCCGCCCACGTCCCGGAGGTACTATTTGCGGTGGAAAAGGACCCGCGCTGCTACCGTGTCGAGTCGTGTCGAGTCGTGTCGTGTCGAGTCGAGCTACATGTGCGGTGGAAAAGCGGCATTACACTTTGCTGTGTTGTTTAGTGCCAGAAATGTTGTATTGTCTGTTGTAGGTATTGGTATGTGACTATGGTTGGACCGGCTAACAGAAACTTGGGGGTAACACTTTACAATATGGTACGCAAAACGTGGGTAGTTACTGAGGAACGAATGTGTAACGAATGATGAACTACCAGGGGGCCCTAACAGGGCCCTGTTAGGGCCCTAAGTAAGTTACTCAGTAACTACTTAGGAGTTACTGGTAAACAGACTAGGGGACTACTGTATTCGTTACTGTGTAACGAATGATGAACAACGAGGGCCCTGTAAGGGCCCTAAGTGAGTTACTCAGTAACTACTGAGGAGTTACTGATAAACAGACTAGGGGATGTTATAAATGTTTAACTAAAGTGGCTGTAGATCCCTCATTGTCATTAACAGTGGTTTGGCGTTTTATAGCTAACCCTAAAGTACTGGTAAACAAATGATTCAAAAAGCTTCACTACTGGTAAACGAATGATTCCAAAAGCTTAACTACTGGTGAACGAATGGTTTGCGAAAGAGTAAGTGGCGTGTCATAGAAACAAAGAGGGCACTCGTCAAAATCTGTTTTAAACTTAATAGAGTGCATTCCCACAAACAACCATTTATACAACAACGAAAGCACTTAGACATTTACTCAATACGAGGATGGAGATGGAACGTGTGTTCGTATTGAGTAATATGTTACAGGGTCAACGGTGCACCAATTGGTCAACTGCAAACCGAACAATACATTAATCAATTATTGTAGGCAAAAAAATAAAAACTTCACAGCCCACACCTACCCCAGGCGGTAACCCTTCCTTTTACAGTCCCCTAATTACTAGGTATTTACCCTGTACATACATGGTAAATCATAGTGTATTACTGGGTAATTACCACTGGTAATAAGAAGGTAAATACAGAGGAATTATCCAGTAAATTATAGTGTATTACTGCGTAATTACCACTGGTAATAATAAGGTAAATACAGAGGAATTACAGCTGAAGTACTAAGTAAAACCTCCACTATTACCCATCAACTCAACTAAGTAGCGTGTAGTTGTAACTGTTTTAGGTTGGTAATAACTCAGATATTGTGTACTTTCTAGGAAATTAGGCAACCAATTCTTAGAAACACTTATTATCCAAGGTTTATGTTCTTAACAGCCGAAGTTTAATGATGTACAATCTAGAAATTAGCATAGTACTTTCCAATAAAATACTTTTTCTTAGTTATTATTCGTAGCTACACCCATTTAGAAAGGGTTTATTCGATTTACAACTATGGAATTACTTACCTGGTAACAACCTCTGCAGGAACAGTTTTCCTCTAGTGTTATGGTACATCTTCTTAAATACTGGGTACAAAGCCGTTTGTTTCCATGGTATTACCAGGTTCTTACCATATAATTTATAATAGATACATTCCATTATCCATGCAGTCAACACAAACTTGTACCATGTACGTTCTGCGACGTTACCAAGTAAAACACACCAATTTACCCAGTAATTAAGCTGAAACTGTACTGTAAAAGGAAGCCTTGTTTGTTTCCATGGTATTACCAGGTTCTTACCATATAATTTGTAATACATTATTCCCTTTTCCATGCAGTCAACACAAACTTGTACCATGTACGTTCTGCGACGTTACCAAGTGAAACACGACAATTTACCCAGTAATTAAGCTGAAACTGTACTGTAAAAGAAAGCCTTGTTTGTTTCCATGGTATTACCAGGTTCTTACCATATAATTTGTAATACATTCCCTTTTCCATGCAGTCAACACAAACTTGTACCATGTACGTTCTGCGACGTTACCAAGTAAAACACGACAATTTACCCAGTAATTAAGCTGAAACTGTACTGTAAAAGGAAGCCTTGTTTGTTTCCATGGTATTACCAGGTTCTTACCATATAATTTGTAATACATTATTCCCTTTTCCATGCAGTCAACACAAACTTGTACCATGTACGTTCTGCGACGTTACCAAGTAAAACACGACAATTTACCCAGTAATTAAGCTGAAACTGTACTGTAAAAGGAAGCCTCGTTTGTTTCCATGGTATTACCAGGTTCTTACCATATAATTTGTAATACATTATTCCCTTTTCCATGCAGCCAACACAAACTTGTACCATGTACGTTCTGCGACGTTACCAAGTAAAACACGACAATTTACCCAGTAATTAAGCTGAAACTGTACTGTAAAAGGAAGTCTCGTTTGTTTCCATGGTATTACCTGGTTCTTACCATATCATTTGTAATACATTATTCCCTTTTCCATGCAGTCAACACAAACTTGTACCATGTACGTTCTGTGACGTTACCAAGTAAAACACGACAATTTACCCAGTAATTAAGCTGAAACTGTACTGTAAAAGGAAGCCTCGTTTGTTTCCATGGTATTACCAGGTTCTTACCATATAATTTGTAATACATTATTCCCTTTTCCATGCAGTCAACACAAACTTGTACCATGTACGTTCTGCAACGTTATCAAGTAAAACACGACAATTTACCCAGTAATTAAGCTGAAACTGTACTGTAAAAGGAAGCCTTGTTTGTTTCCATGGTATTACCAGGTTCTTACCATATAATTTGTAATACATTATTCCCTTTTCCATGTAGTCAACACAAACTTGTACCATGTACGTTCTGTGACGTTATCAAGTAAAACACGACAATTTACCCAGTAATTAAGCTGAAACTGTACTGTAAAAGGAAGCCTCGTTTGTTTCCATGGTATTACCAGGCTCTTACCATATAAGTTGTAACTGGTTATTCCCTTTTCCCTGCAATCAACACAAACCATATATGTTCTGCAACATCGTTCACCAGTAGTTAAGCACTTTAATTGTTGTTATAAAACCCCAAACCACTGTTGATGAAAGACATATTAAAATTAAACAAAATCAAAGGCTTATCTTTCAAACAATGCATATCTCACAAACAGGCACTGAACACTGAAGAAATCGGACAAAAAAAAGAGCCGTCCACATCAACTCAATTTAAATGTTACTGATGGTGTTTTCATAAAACACATGACAGTGTTATGGCAAGTGACCACAAGGAAGACTGCTTCAACCTCTACAATTTGAATAAGTGGTGAATGCCATGCAGCAATCTGCCTATGGGAGCATCTTTGTGGTCATTCGCAAACCAATGAGTCCACTCGATGAATGAGAGATGACTCTTTAGTGTCTTCTCTGTGAGGTATCCCTGGTACCCAGGGATATCCCTGGTATCCCAGGTACCTCCAAATATCCCCTTCAAGAATCAGAAGACAAGAAAATAAAATTAGGACTGTCAATTAATGAACATTTCTAGAACATGTAGAACTCAAAGATTATTTTGTTTATCAGTTAAGAAAGGATGCTGGTCCTCTGGCCATTGTGTTTGGTCATATTGAAAAGAGAAAAAGGCATAGCCATAAATACAGTTAATAGGACGGGAGGGGAAAGGCAGTTAGCCCTTTAGCATCGAGCTAGCGGAGCTTCTGTCATTCAAATAACTCGGACATGTTGTTTAAAACCTATAACACCCAATTTATTAAAATATCCGGATTTAATTGGGCTCTCTCCCATAAGTACAGTTAATAGGACGGGAAGAGACAGGCTCTCTTAGCCCCGGTTAGCGCGATGCTAAAGAGCAGCTCTACCGGAGCATGCCACCTCAACAGGTGCAAGTTAGCCTCCGGTTTGATATCTGCCGGATATTCGGTTTACCACCCAATCGGATTCATCAACATAAGTGCAATACATTACGGGCTTAGTATGTTGAGGACGGTTTAGGACACTGTATCGCGAAAAATCACAAACACATGTTGTCGCCATCAATGTCTGTGCAACAACGTCATTTACGTTCTGGCTGCTACCTGTTTTAGGGGCCGTCAACAAATTACACTCACCGACTGTTGGCAGAGACGTTACCATGGAATTGTTTCAGGAAATTAATCACACAAATATATTGCAATATAGTTAATCATAATGCAGTTAATAGTTTAATATTCGACAAAAATCGACCAAACTATATTTGAAATTATTAATTGCATCCCGTTTAACAATAATGGAATATATTAGCAAAGTTACCTGCAGTAAGTAGCAGCCCACCATTGGCAACTACTACTACAATCAGGTGACAAAATGTATTTTTTTGTGATTTTTATGTTATTTTATATGATTTATTTCCAGAAACAATTCCATGGTAACGTCTCTGCCACCAGTCGGTGAGTGTAACTTGTTGACGGTCCCTAAAACAGGTAGCAGCCAGAGAACGTAAATGACGTTGTTGCACAGACATCGATGGCGACAACATGTGTTTGTGATTTTTCGCGATACGGTGTCCTAAACCGTCCTCAACATACTAAGCCCGTGATGTATTGCACTTATGTTGATGAATCCGATTGGGTGGTAAACCGAATATCCGGCGAATATCAAACCGGAGGCTAACTTGCACCTGTTGAGGTGGCATTCTCCGGTAGAGCTGCTCTTTAGCATCGCGCTAACCGGGGCTAACAGAGCCTGTCTCTTCCCGTCCTATTAACTGTACTTATGGGAGAGAGCCCGATTAAATCTGGATATTTTAATAAATTGGGTGTTATAGGTTTTAAACAACATGTCCGAATTATTTGAATGACAGAAGCTCCGCTAGCTCGATGCTAAAGGGCTAACCGGAGCTAACTGCCTGTCCCCTCCCGTCCTATTAACTGTATTTATGGCTATGCCTTTTTCTCTTTTCAATATGACCAAACACAATGGCCAGAGTTCCAGCATCCTTTCATAACTGATAAACAAAATAATCTTTGAGTTCTACATGAATTGACAGTCCTAATGTTTATTTTCTTGTCTTCTGATTCTTGAAGGGGAGATTTGGAGGTACCTGGTCAGGTCTTGGTCAGCCTTCAAATCCCAGATGTGGAGACTGCAGGGATACCTCACAGAGAAGACACTAAAGAGTCATCTCTCATTTATCGAGTGGACTCATTGGTTTGCGAATGACCACAAAGATGCTCCCATAGGCAGATTGCTGCATGGCATTCACCACTTATTCAAATTGTAGAGGTTGAAGATGTCTTCCTTGTGGTCACTTGCCATAACACTGTCATGTGTTTTATGAAAACACCATCAGTAACATTTAAATTGAGTTGATGTGGACGGCTCTTTTTTTTGTCCGATTTCTTCAGTGTTCTGTGCCTGTTTGTGAGATATGCATTGTTTGAAAGATAAGCCTTTGATTTTGTTTAATTTTATTATGTCTTTCATCAACAGTGGTTTGGGGTTTTATAACGACAATTAAAGTGCTTAACTACTGGTGAACGATGTTGCAGAACATATATGGTTTGTGTTGATTGCATGGAAAAGGGAATAACCAGTTACAACTTATATGGTAAGAGCCTTCCTTTTACAGTACAGTTTCAGCTTACTTACTGGGTAAATTGTCGTGTTTTACTTGGTAACGTCGCAGAACGTACATGGTACAAGTTTGTGTTGACTGCATGGAAAAGGGAATAATGTATTACAAATTATATGGTAAGAACCTGGTAATACCATGGAAACAAACGAGGCTTCCTTTTACAGTACAGTTTCAGCTTAATTACTGGGTAAATTGTCGTGTTTTACTTGGTAACGTCGCAGAACGTACATGGTACAAGTTTGTGTTGACTGCATGGAAAAGGGAATAATGTATTACAAATTATATGGTAAGAACCTGGTAATACCATGGAAACAAACGAGGCTTCCTTTTACAGTACAGTTTTAGGCTAAATTACTGGGTAAATTGTCGTGTTTTACTTGGTAACGTCGCAGAACGTACATGGTACAAGTTTGTGTTGACTGCATGGAAAAGGGAATAATGTATTACAAATTATATGGTAAGAACCTGGTAATACCATGGAAATAAACTAGGCTTCCTTTTACAGTACAGTTTCAGCTTAATTACTGGGTAAATTGTCGTGTTTTACTTGGTAACGTCGCAGAACGTACATGGTACAAGTTTGTGTTGACTGCATGGAAAAGGGAATAATGTATTACAAATTATATGGTAAGAAACTGGTAATACCATGTAAACAAACGAGGCTTCCTTTTACAGTACAGTTTCAGCTTAATTACTGGGTAAATTGGTGTGTTTTACTTGGTAACGTCGCAGAACGTACATGGTACAAGTTTGTGTTGACTGCATGGATAATGGAATGTATCTATTATAAATTATATGGTAAGAACCTGGTAATACCATGGAAACAAACGGCTTTGTACCCAGTATTTAAGAAGATGTACCATAACACTAGAGGAAAACTGTTCCTGCAGAGGTTGTTACCAGGTAAGTAATTCCATAGTGGTAAATCGAATAAACCCTTTCTAAATGGGTGTAGCTACGAATAATAACTAAGAAAAAGTATTTTATTGGAAAGTACTATACTAATTTCTAGATAGTACATCATTAAATTTGGGCTGTTACCAAAATAAACCTTGGATAATAGGTGTTTCTAAGAATTGGTTGCCTAATTTCCTAGGAAGTACACAATATCTGAGTTATTACCAACCTAAAACAGTTACAACTACACACTACTTAGTTGAGTTGATGGTAATAGTGGAGGTTTTACTTGGTACATCAGCTGTAATTCCTCTGTATTTACCTTCTTATTACCAGTAGTAATTACACAGTAATACACTATAATTTACCGGATAATTCCACTGTATTTACCTTCTTATTACCAGTGGTAATTACCCAGTAATACACTATAATTTACCATGTATGTACCGGGTAAATACCTAGTAATTAGGGGACTGTAAAAGGAAGGGTTACCTAGTAATAGTAGTAGTAGCAGCAGTATTAGCAGTGGTAGCAGTACTAATAGTATATTAGTAGTAGTAATAGCAGTAGTAGTGGTAGTCGTCGTAGTAGTATTAATAGTATAGTAGTAGCATTAATAGCAGTAGACGTTGTAGAAGTAGTTGCAGTTGTAGTAGTTGCAGAAGTAGTAGTAGTATAACTAGTAGTAGTAGTCGTAGTTGCTAGCACAAGATGAACGGCTAATACATCACTAGACCGTAAAAATACATGTCTAGGCAATAATATACTATTTTCACACCATAGTGCCATTTATGAGGTTGAAGTTCTTTGAAAAATGACAAAGACCAATATGTGTGGAAAAATTGCTTTGAGACTTGCAACGTCATACCCTTTGTTGTGGAGGCCAACTCTACAATTTCCATTTTCCCAAAATGGAGCTTTAAAGTTTTATGGTTGTGTATCATCTTCTTCTTTATGATGCTGCAGGCTGTTTTAGCTCTTTTTAACAGCTAAGATATATTCTGGAACAAAATCCATCTCATGGAGATATGTAGCAAAAGGTCTTAATATTGCAGACTCCTTAACAAATGTAAAATGACAGTGTTGCATATAACAGTGAGAAAGCTTGCCTCATGCACACAAATACACATACACAGGAATACACATACCTGTCATCGGTTAAACATCCTTCTTTGTATAAGTCATGTGTGCTTTCTTCCTCTTTCTATCTATCTCAGTCTCTATTTCTATCAACACGCACACACACAAACCCACCCACCAACACACACACACACACACACAAACACAGGGTTATCTGTGCATAACCCTCATGCACAGATATATTTGATGTGTGAAAGGCTGTGATGCAAGACGAAACATCTGCGAGTCATTCTCATTCCCTTTCTATCTCAGTCAGTTTTTCTCTTCGCCCACAAACACATAAACAGACTGTTTGAATAACAATATTATTTTGTATTCTAGATCTTCTACCATGTAACATAAACTCTTAGGATGAGACATGGGTTTTTTACACACGCAAACACACACACACACACACACACACACACACACACACACACACACACACACACACACACACACACACACACACACACATACACACAAATGCACAAGACACAAACACACACACACACTGGATGATATCTTCCACATTTTGAATTTTTTGTAACAGCTTTGTCGCCTCCCTGTTCCACAGTATATTTCCTTTCAGTGTATTGTGCAAATGTCATTCCAGCGATGCCGAATGCCCATTCAGGGGAAACAGAAACACCACAAAAAGAGGGGAATATGTGGAAGGAAACAGGAAATAGGGAGAGGGAATGGAACAAGGCAAGGAGGCATCCCCTATTCACACACTGTGTGTGTTTCAGCAGGTCCTGACTCTGTTTGTTGATTCCATGTAAAGGCAAATCAAAGGGAGGGCAGGGAGCAGAGGAGAGGTAGAGGAGAAGCAGATAGAAGAAAAGAAATAGAAAGGACCTTTATTTTCCAGTTGGTCTAACATTTCTCTACAGCCCATCTGTTTCCATGTTTGATTATGCAAAAATACTGCAGTCCTGAAGATAGCTCCATGGGAAGCTGAATAAAAGAAGAATACAGGCCATAGTGGAGGACAAAATAGGGAGTGCTAATAGAAGGAGGAAGAAGTTATGGTTGGCTTTCTCCTCCTGTCATTTCAAGGGTTTGCACCTCACATAAAAGTCATCGATGCCGTTGTGAATCACAGTGACAATGAAACTTTAGAACACATAGTAAAATAAATGTCTCTTACCTTGAGCTTGAAATTCTTGAAATTGAATACTGAGATTGTGTAGCTATCTGACTTTTCTGAGATCTTGTTACTTTCGGACACGTATGCCTTTAATTTGTACTCTTTGGATTGTGTGGGTCTTAAGAGATATTTCTCCTTGAAAGATATAAGCGATGGGTGTGGTGTAGCATTGATGTGTTCGAGCTCAAAGGATCCAGTTTTAATTCAAAGTCAAATGTTTTCATCAACCCTGCTGTGGCTGGATGGATGGTTGATGGGTGATGGATAATGGATGATGAATGGATGATGGATGATGGATGGATGATGGATGGATGATGGACGATGGTTGATGGATGATGGATGGATGATGGGTTATGAATGATAGGTGATGGATGGATGCTTATGGGAGCAGACATTATCACTTTGTCAAATTTAGTTTTGTGATATTTGTTATATATTTATTTTAATGATGACACAACTCCAGAATGGTATCATGAAGGTATCTCCACACGCTGTCACAAGAGTCATCTATCGAGAAATCAAGCTAGTGTTGGCAGCTTGTTTGAATCGACACACAAAAGGAGACGCAGGTGTTGCATTTAACCTAAATGGTTTTGGATTACAAGTTAAACCTAGCCTTATTCTCTTTTTCTATTCCAGACCAGCGTGTGTTGCCCTTATGACGCTGGTTGTCTACTCAATCCATTACTATAATGTTAACCTGCTGCGTATTGGTGTAAACATGCGTGATGGTGGGAGAGGACGTAGTTTCTCTGTTCAACAGTCTGCTGTCAGACCACACAATGAACTGGTGCATATGTACGCCTACTTATGGATATGAGAACAGTTTGCATCTCAAAGAAGTCAGAGTCAAACATGTACCATGATTTCCTACACACGCACACACACACACACACACACACACACACACACACACACACACACACATATACACACACACACACACACACACACACACACACACACACACACACACACATACACACACAGACCTAATGACACAAACATACACCTACACGCAAACATCAATCACCTTTTGTCACGTCTCACACAATGTTTTATTTAATCGCTTATAAACCTTCTCTTTCATAGTCAGTTTCTCTCTCTTTCCCTCCCTCTCTTCATGTCTTTCTCTCCCTCTCAGTAAAAGGCTTTCTAAGGCTCCTGGGAGATTCATAAGCAGACACTAGTGGGATAATGACTGGAGTTGAGGTTGGTTTTTGGCCAGCCGTAGACAACTGCGCACGTCAGAGTGTAACAACTTAATGTCCTCCTGAGATATGCTGGCACCTCCTGTTGTGCTGGGTGGCCTAAATGGGCTCGGTTACAAGGATTATGGCCCAAGTAATGGTTGGTGCAGCAATATATAAGCACACAACCTCCAGACTGGTGCAACTGGAGAGAGAGAGAGAGAGAGAGAGAGAGAGAGAGAGAGAGAGAGAGAGAGAGAGAGAGAGAGCAGAGCGCATTACAGACAACAAATGTAAACTTTAAAAAGGGAACAAAAGAGGAAAGAAGAGATTTTGTGGAGGGAGAGAGCGAGTAGGCAGAGTGAAAGAGAGAAACAAAGAGTGAGTAGGTGGGGGAGATGGAGGCAGACTACGATAGAGGGTGATTAGGGCAGGACTCGGTGCCACTGCCAGGCTGGATCTATAGAAGCAGGCTCTTAACATGATGTATGAGGCACTAACACGGATACTGGAACTGGAAACACACAAAGCACCCACACACACACACAGGCATAAAGAGCATGTTTTTACACTATTGATTCTGCTGTATTATTATATCAGATGGAGGTGTCTTTTTGAAGGCCCAATGTTGAAACACTTAGGAGTTTATCTCTCTGCATATATCTGGATGGGTCCTCCAAAATTGCTGACACATAGAACAACCCAGTCTCACGGAAATACGTGACACTGTCACGTCATTTAATCTATTCATTCGTGATCTGGGACATGTAATTTAAAAAAAATTGTGCCAGAAAAGCACAAATTTCTAACAATATGACTTTTGGCCACCCGTTTCTACTTTCACTTTTGATTCTGAGAAATTGTGACAATTCATGGATATATTTAATGCAGGTGCGCTGCTCTGTAGGCAAACCGCAACGGAAAAAAGTAGCTGCTTCATCTCTTCTTTTTAGAATGAGTTGGAAATTTGTGCTTTGGGACAAAAAAAAATGAAATTACGTGTCCCAGATAACAAATGAATAGATTAAATGACGTTACAGTGTCACGTATTTCTGTGAGACTGGGTTGCATATAATAGCACACAGTAGAAATGTAGTTTATATACTGCGCAGTTTACTTAAGCACAGAGGTTGCTAAACATCTTCACATACACACTGCAAAAAGCAACCACGGACGCCTAACTCAAAATCCGTGGAATCCTCACGGAAACATGCCAATTCCCACGGATTTTGCTCCAATGCAAGTTGATGACACTCATATTCCGTGGCGCACACACAGATCCCCGTTTCAATGAACGAGTCGACCATGGGCGCTTGACACAAAATCCATGGTGGCCTCACGGAATCTATAATGTGAATTTATATACATATTTGCATAGGCCTATATATTTATTTGTTTTGTTGCTTCAAGGAGGTCTGGTAGTCTCCGTATATAAATAAATAAATATAAATAAATAGGTATGTAACCTATAAACCTATATATATTTATTTATTATATGTGGAGACCACCGGACCTCCTCGAAGCAACGAAAGTGGTTTATTAAATTCAAGAAGGGTCGGCGAGAATTAGGATATAGTGCCGTACCGTCAATATGAATTTCATTTCCAAGCGGCTGGGCAATGGTCAGATACAGATCTCGTTATAACAATAATTTATATCGATGTCACGAGAGAGGATGTAATGATAACGGCAAGAAAAATAAAGGCTACATGGTTTTAATAATTTAAATATAATTAACTTACAAAGCGAGACAATCTAGTTTTGGGCCAGCAGAGGCTGCATTTTAACCGAATTCGGCCTATAACCTAATACATTTAATAGTCTAACTCTATATGTGAAATGTATGATATGCTGTAAGCCTACGTGTAGGCTAGTTTTTAAAATTATAAATATTTAATTATTGTCATACCTGAACATCATTCCCCATAGAAAAAGTACACTGTGTTACTTGGTGTTACAACCCTCTTCGTTGATTGGATTGGTGTAAGTGGATTTTCAATGGTCAGATACAGATCTTGTTATAATGATAATAGCTACATGGTCTACTACTAATTAATTCAATATTAAAGCAATGCATTTCAATTGGGAGAATATTTTCGACTTCAGAAGGGGGAGCGGGCTGCGCAGGATTCGTCAAAACAACAATCCTATGGTGGTTGCCATCGACCGCCCCCTCCACCCACCCAACTCCCCCCCTCCCCTTTCCCACAGTTGTCGTATACATCCATGTGCACTTCTTTACGACCTATGGACATTATTTAATTTTCTGTAACATCCACGCATATATCCTGCATTTAATACATGTTCATGTTATATGCAGAATATTCTGAACAAAGCCCCGAACATATTGATTGCTTTGATGAGGAACATTAATGTACACAATGTATGCATCGTTCACTTTGCAAACAAATTCATGAGTTCAAACATCTCTGCTCCAAACCACGTTAATGACGTTATGGGCGTTGCCGTCAATGGTGTTGTAAACTAGGGTCCGCTAGCTAGGAAATAGAAGGACACCTTGGAATATCTTTCCATTTTACGCAGTTTGGACTTGTAATTTTAAACTGCGTAAAATAAGTTATTTTTGTATTGAACTTGACTCGTTTTTTTTTAAAATTGCTGTCTGGTGTCTCGTTATGTCACTCTGAGAGATGCGCATGGACCGATTTTGTAGTGACACAGCCTAGGCCTATAACCTATTAGTGAAAGCAAAACACCAAGATCATTGATTTAACGAGGCAGGGTTATTTGAAACAATTAATTAAGTTATCATGTGTGAGAGGTCATTCCTCCTCCTGAGTGTGCTTCCTATTTATGTCTAATGTACGTACCCCAACTGTCCACACAACCCGGTATCACACGATTTCGTGCTCATGCGCACAAACGTTAATCTATTGAATCGTGACCCAGAGCACGATTGTCCGACTTTTTCCGTGCTAAACAGAACGAAATGTTAACCAATGCATTCTGAATGGGAGCGTTTCTCTGATGTTTCCGTGCTACACAGAACAAAATGTAAACCATACCTGACAAAACGAAACGAGAGAGAGAGAGAGACAGAGAGAGAGAGAGAGAGAGAGAGAGAGAGAGAGAGAGAGAGAGAGAGAGAGAGAGAGAGAGAGAGAGAGAGAGAGAGCAACCCAGTCGCCAAGAAAAACGTCCACTGTGTACGTTTCCATGAACACTGGATACGTAGCATTTCAACGTAAAAAATAGCGTGTTATACCTACAGTATCCACGTGTGCCGCTGTGGAGGCAGGTTTCGGGGTTTGGGTTTCACGGGTTTCGCGGCAAATTGTGGACACGATTGTTTAGGGGGGGGGGGGGGGAGACTGTTTTTGACCGGGGAGGGGGGGGGGGGGGGGGGGAGAGACACGTTTGTTGAGGGGGGGGGGGGGGGACGACACACGATTGTAGGGGGGGGGGGGGGGGGGGGGGACACGTTAGTTGAGGGGGGGGAGACACGTTTGTAGGGGGGGGGCACGTTTGTTGAGGGGGGGGAGACACGTTTGTAGGGGGGGGGCACGCTCGACAACGAGAGTTGGTTTTTATTGAACGAGACTTCAACACGGAACAGCTGCACGAAACGATGGTCACGTCACTCTCGGTGACGGTGTCGACAATAATGAACACACGAACAATGTTAATAGAACAACACACAACCACATAACATCCCGAACCCATTAACCCCACTTAATCCTAACAACAAAACAAGTTAACAAAAGCCCCATTTGTCAACTGAGAACCCCAATTCCCAGAATCCCCCGCGGCTCCGGAACACGGCGTAGCTTATATCAATCTTTATTATCTGAATGGGAAATGCAATATTTTAGGACAGATACACCATTAAACGCGTTTCTAATGACATTTCTAGCGAGAAATGTACATTTTCCTTACATAATCTTCAGTCAGTGAATGTGTATGATCTTTATTAATCTTTATTATCTGTATGGGAAATGCAATATTTTAGGACCGATTCACCGTTAAACGTGTTTCTAATAACATTTCTAGCGAGAAATATACTTTTTACTTGCATAATCTTCAGTCAGTGATTGTGTCTGATCTTTAGTTTTATAGTTATATAGTTATAGACTTTTTTTTTTGTTGTGCTTTCAGGAAATAAAAAAATCCTCATAATAAGTAGATTGTCATTATTAGAACACGGGCTGTGGTGGGACAAGTTATTTTGTTGAACAGTTTACTCAAAGGGTTGTACTTCAGTGAACAATGCAGACGATTATGCATTGTTGGAAACCAATGGAAACAAAGGTGTTTATATGGTTGCAACCAAGCAAGCTAGAAACATACAGGGCTCACAAAAAAACGATCGAGAAAACAATTTTTACAGGGCTCACAACAAAATGGTTGAGCAAACACATTTGTACAGAGACTATCAACATCAAGAATACCACGAGGACAAAGTTCACCCAAGGGTACTTTCAATTTCAAAAGCAACACGGCCAAGTCGGAGTCTGATTTGAAGTCTTCTTTTTCTTTCAGTTCACGCTATTCCTGAAAAGCTTGCCCAACGTTTACTCGTGTCTGGCCTCTCTGTCGGTCAGTCTCCCTTTTCTCTTCTTCTGTTCCTCCGACATTGGGTTTCTCTGTCTCTTTTTAGTCGGCTGATCTATGATGAATGTAACAATCCCTTAGTTACTTTAGACCCGAGACTCCCGCGAGAGTGGGCGGCGGGTCGCCGGCAGAAACATATTCATTTTCTCCGCCAAGATGCGCAAGGGGGAGTTGAAACAACGAACAATCGAACAAAAATGTATAATGGAACCATCGCAATGACTCCTAGCCTGTTATATTAAGGTAAATCAAGCCAAAAAAGTTGCATAGTTCCCCTTTCACTAGTGTCTGATCTCTTTTCTGGTCCATTCTTCTTTTGTTCCACCGACAGTCGCCTCTTGGGTCCCTTATCAGTCGATTGATCCATGATGAATGCAACAATTGCCTCGCAACTGGCTGTTTATATCTAGCCGGTCCCATGTTTGGGTGTGTGTCTGTGCCGTAAAGCATTTTCGAAACTACAATCTGACTACATTTTCGAGGATACTTCCGCTGCGTCACATCCGGATTGGCTCGGTCCGAACAGATCAAGTTGCATATGCGCTTTTTCACTGGAGAGGCGACATGGGTAAATGAAACACCCACCAATCGACCCAGAAATGGATGCAGAACCATCAGCATAACTCTCAACCTGCATACTTAATGTAATTTTGGCTAAAAAAGTTGCATAGTGGGCCTTTAAAAAGTGCAGGAGAAACATTTTTCTCCAATATCTTTAAAACCAATACTAATAATGCAAAAACCCTATTTGCAACTGTTGACAGACTGACCAACCCCCCAACACAAATTCCATCTGATCTCCATTCCACGCAGAAATGCAATGAGTTTGCAGCTTTTTATACTTAAATTTGAAGGCATCAGACGCGCCATCAGTATCTCCACTTCAAACAAAAATGTTGGACTACCACCACCCTGTTCAGGCAAAAGTAACGTGGCAGGGATGGCATGCTTTAATGTTAAGGACTCTGAAACTCTTGTGGAAACTGTGACACAACTAAAGCCATCCACCTGTTGCCTTGATTCTTTACCTACCAACCTCTTAAAGAATGTTTTCGACTGCCTAGCAGTAGACATATTGCAGATAGTTAACGCTCTCCAGTCAGGCAACTTCCCAAAAGCCTTGAAAACTGCAGTTATTAAACCCCTTTTAAAAAAGCGGAGCCTAGATACCTCTATTATTAACAACTACAGACCAATATCAAATCTACCCTTCATAGGTAAAATCATTGAGAAAGTTGTCCTCCAGCAACTTAATCACTTCCTGGCA
Organism: Gadus chalcogrammus; assembly: GCF_026213295.1. Classification (NCBI taxonomy): domain Eukaryota; kingdom Metazoa; phylum Chordata; class Actinopteri; order Gadiformes; family Gadidae; genus Gadus; species Gadus chalcogrammus. The sequence continues at coordinate 26,494,004 of NC_079426.1, forward strand.
TCAACTGGTTGTTATGACACCTTCCAATCAGGATTTCAACCCCTGCACAGCACTGAGACCGCCCTCATTAAGGTTGTAAACAACATTTGTCTTAACACAGACTCTGGCAAAACCTCAATCTAATGCTACTAGACCTCAGTGCTGCATTCGACAGTGTAGACCATACAATACTGTTGGACAGGTTAGAAAACTGGCTGGGGCTTTCAGGCACAGTCTTAAATTGGTTCAGATCCTACCTACAAAATAGGAACTACTTTGTTTCCATTGGCGACTTTGTATCAGAATCAACCAACGTGATGTGTGGAGTCCCACAAGGTTCGATCTTAGGACCCTCTTCATTCAACATCTACATACTCCCACTTGGGCGAAACATGCAAGATAACAATATTGACCATCATTGCTATGCTGATGAAACGCAAATCTATGTATCGCTATCACCAAATGACTATCGGCCCATGGATCTGCTGTGCCAGTGCATTGAGCAAGTGAAAGACTGGATGTGCCGAAACTTCAGCTAAATGAGGATAAAAAAGAGATAATTGTATTTGGTGCTAAAACGGAGAGGCTTAAAGTGACCCAACACCTTCACTCTCTGTCCCTGAAAACCTCACTCAAAGCCAGAAATCAAGGGGTTATCATGGATTCTGCTTTACATTTCGACAGTCACATCAAATCAGTTACAAAATCTGCCTTAAAAATGTAGCAAGACTTAGAGGGCTCATGTCCACTGAAGACTTACAAAAACTTGTACATGCCTTTATCAATAGTAAGCTTGATTACTGCAATGGTCTCCTTACAGGTCTCCCAAAACAAACTTTGAGGAAGCTTCAGCTTGTTCAGAATGCTACTGCTAGAGTTTTAACAAAGACCAAAAAATTAGAACATATTACACCAATTCTTAAATCGTTACATTGGCTTCCTGTAGGTCAGATAATTTATTTTAAAATCATGTTGCTAACCTATAAATCCCTACATGGTTTAGGCCCAAAATATTTATTTCCACTACATAAGCCTTCTAAAACACTAAGATCTTCTGAGACCAATCTGTTAATTATCCCCAGAGTAAACACGAAACATGGGAAAGCAGGATTTAGTTACTATGCAACAAATAGCTGGAATAAACTCCCTGAGGATTTAAGACTTGCCCCAACTCCGAGCACCTTTAAAACAAGATTGAAGACTTTTATGTTTGCTTTAGCTTTCTGCTAAATCTTAAATACATTGCAACTTTGCCTTTATTTGACGAAAATGCCTTTTTAACTCTCCCTTTATTTTCTATTTTTACCAGAAAGATACTGTACATGATCTGATACCAGAGAGAAAGGATAAGGGTTTGAGTCCCAAGTTCTGTCTGGGTTAGAGTCCTAGAATCTGCGTTGGAGTACCAGAGAAAGGACCAAGTTCCTTTAGGTCGGGTTGGAGTCCCGACGTGGGTTCCAGAGAGACTGTTAATCTGATCTTAAATACATTGCACTTTCTATTTTATTTACTAAAATGCCTTTTAAACTTTCCCTTTATTTTCTATTTTTACCAGAAAGATACATGATCTGATACCAGAGAGAAAGGATAAGGGTTTGAGACCCAATTTCTGTCTGGGTTAGAGTCCTAGAATCTGGGTTGGAGTCCCAGAGAAAGGACCATGTTCCTTAGGTTGGGTTGGAGTCCCAGAGAAAGACCTGAGTTCTGTCTGGGTTAGAGTTCCGACGTCTGTCTGGGTTGGAGTCGCAGAATAAGGCCTTTGGTTCGTGGTTAGAGTTACTAGAATCCGGGTTGGAGTCCCAGAGAAAGTACCAAGTTCCTTTAGGTCGGGTAGGAGTCCCGGCGCTGGTACCAGAGAGACTGTTGATCTGATCTTAAATACATTGCACTTTCTATTTTTCTCATTTCTTTGCATATGTTTTCTTTTACTTATCTATTAATTTATTTTATTGCATGACAATGTTTATATGTGAAGCACTTTGAGTCTGCCTTGTGTATGAAAAGTGCTATATAAATAAAGTTGCCTTGCCTTAATTTTTTTTAAATGGTGAGCATGTTTACATTGTTTACTCCATTTAGACTTTTGAAATCTGTACAAATCCCTTCACTTGATTTAAGCCATTTAAAGTTTATTTACCTCTTAATCTATGTGTTTTTATTAAAACATACTTTAAACCTCACTTTGTACTACAGTACTCAGCACATTTTCTGCAGGAAATGCATTTTCTAGTTACAATTACCATTCGTAGTGTTGATCAGCAGAGAAATAGTCCGCCAAAGATGTTGACGTCGCTTTGCAACCGGACACGCAGGGTTTGATAAGTTACCGGACTAATTGCAGAGTGTTAAGATCAACGTGAATCAGGCTAAAAATCCCCTTTCCTTTACAGCAGTCAAGTTCGGTGTGCATTAAAGTACAGACAGACCAATTGCGAACTGCTGCAGCTGCCATCTCTCTAAGTTAAAAAGTAGCCACACCCACCCCAAACCAATCGGAATAAGTGTATGCATGTCGATTCTAGCGGACTACACCACCTCTTCTATTCTGCATGGAATTGTATTCCGATCAGAGAATTGTATTCCGATTGAGGCGTATATATGATAATTTTTTATTCTTATTGAACTGTTCTTCCACTTCTAATCCGATCAGAAGTGTCCATGTAAACGCGGCTGATCTCCATCAGCCTGGTGTAATACAAAGAATTGTGTGTGTGTGTATTGAGGTGTGTGTGTGTGTGTCAGTCTGTAGGTATGTTGATGTATAGGTGTGTGTATATGTGTGTGTGTGTGTGTGTGTGTGTGTGTGTGTAGGTGTGGGTGTAGGTGTGTTGGTGTGTTTGTATGTGTTTACATAGGTTTGTAGGTGTGTGTGTGTGTGTGTGTGTGCGTGTGTGTGTGTGTGTGTTGGTGTTTGTGGATGTGTGTGTGTTGGTGTGTGTGTTTACGTAGGTGTGTAGGTGTGTATGCGTAGGTGTGTATGGATTTGTGGTACATCCAGTGCAGGATATTGTGAAGACCGTCCACAGAGTGCTATCAATGTCGTCTTGATGCTCCCCTTTGAAGGAGCTCATCATCTTTTCAAAGCTCTCCCTGACCTTTTAAGATTGCCATTATATTTTTCTTTCTCACAGGCACACAAACACACAAACCCACGCACACACTAATCAGACTTAATGAAGGTCATTTGCTGACGACCAGTCATCTTTCTTTAAAATAGTTTTTCCCTGTCTGTCTCCACTTCTCCCTTGTAACCTCTTCATGTTCCATTTGCCTTTCTTCAGTCCTACTGTCATTTTCTCTACCCCTCTCTCTCTCTCTCTCGCTCTATAATTACCCTTTTTCCTCTAGTCTTCCTGCATTGCCCCTCTCTTCTTCTCCTTCCTCGTATGGCTTGCACTCCTGTCACTCAGGGACTACTCAATCACTGTGCTTGTTTCCAGTAACACGAAAATCCAATTTCTCACTCTTCTTATTGACAGCCTGTCATGTATCCCTTCCCTCCACACACACACACAAACATTCAAAATCTAAAATGTAGTGCTTGGCTAGTCCAAGTCCAATGAATTAGGCATAAGTGTAACACATCATAACACTTATGATGTGTGCCGGCCATTACAATGGGCAATGGCAAGCACATTTACCCAGAAACTTTATCATACACATATGATCAAAATATGTAAAATTATACGTTACGTGTAAAAAATGAACTGCATGACAATAAGACAAACACTATAGGCCTATTGGCTGCCATGCATACACACATAAAAGGTCAAATGACTCTGAAATAACTACAGGGTGTCATGATTAATATCATGATATTAATTATAAGCCACTGTAAGCATCAAAAATGAAGGGGGGTCAGGGGGTACTCCCATGGAATACTCTTTAGGGACATTTTTTTTTTTTTTTTTTTTTTTTATTGTGAATTGATTTTCCCGTTTTTACAGCAGACCTTAAAACCTCCTTAAAAGCATTTTGTTCTCATGCTCACGAAAAGTAATCTATTGAATCGTGGCCCAGAGCACAATTGCCCGACTTTATTCGTATTGCACAAAACATAATGTAAACCCATGCATTTTGGATGGGAGCATTTCTCGGAATATACACAGATATGTATATATAATATATATATATATATGTGTATATATGTATGGTCATTTCACGGATCCCTGTGAGAACAGGTTTAGTTGGTCATTGAAACGGGGATCTGTGTGTATGTGTGCCACCGAATATAACATACATTAACTGACATTGGAGCAAATTCCTTGGGCATATCACAGACAATTCATGTGATTCCATGAGGCCACCACGTATTTTGAGTTAAGCACCCGTGGTGGACTTTGAGACGGGGATCTGTGTGTTTGTCACTGAATATGAGTGTCACCAACTTGTATTGGAGCAAATTCCGTGGGCATATCACAGAAATTGGCGTGTTTCCGTGAGGATTCCACAGATTTTGAGTTAAGCGTCCGTGGTCATTTGAATGAATGATCTTTATTGTCAAAGTACAGGTACAAGTACAGGTAAATCGAAATTTGGGAGAGCTCCCCCCTGGTGCTTAATGAAAAAGAGGACAAGGAACATACATAAACAATATATACAGTATGATAAATAAAATAAAAAATAAATAAAACACTTGATATATATCTTACTAAAACTAACACATCTAATATAAATCTAACTAGAAAATAAATAAATAAATAAATATTTAATATAATATTATAAATGAATAGATAAATAAATAGATTGTTCGAATGGAATTGCACAGTTCCCCAGTAGCTGCCACATGTTATGTGTGTGTGCGTGATAGTACAAGGTCAGCTGTGGCAACGTTCAACGCCTGTATGGCCCTGGGGTAGAAACTAGATACAAGTCTGTTTGTCCGTGCAGCCATAGTCCTGAACCGCTTTCCTGAGCGCAGCAGCACAAAGTGTTCGTTACCCGGGTGGGTTGGATCCTTGGAGATCTTGGTAGCCTTCTTGAGGCAGCGGGTGTTGTACAGTTCCTCCAGAGAGGGGAGAGGGCAGCCGATGATCTTCTGGGCCGAGTTAACGACCCGCTGTAGTGCCTTCCTCTCTGCAGCTGTGCAACTGGAGAACCACACGCAGATACAGTATGTGATGATGCTCTCAACTGAACAGCGGTAGAAGGTCACGAGCAACTCCTCCCTAAGGTGGTAGTTCCTGAGGACTCTCAGGAAATAGAGTCGCTGTTGTGCCTTCTTAATGATGGCTGTGGTGTTGGTCCTCCAGGACAGGTCCTCCTGGATGTGCACCCCCAGGAAGCAGAAGGCTGCGACCCTCTCCACGCAGCCACCGTCGATGAGCAGGGGCTGGATCGCAGTCTTCTTCCTCCTGAAGTCGATGATGACCTCCCGGGTTTTGAGCTGGTTCAGCAGCAGGTTATTAGCCTTGCACTGCTTGCTCAGCTGCTCCACCTCGTCCCGGAATGCAGTCTCATCTCCCCCCAAGATGCGGCCCACCACGATGGTGTCGTCCGCATACTTTATGATGTCATTGCTGGGGTGAACGGGGATAAAGTCGTGAGTATAGAGGGAGTAGAGCAGGGGGCTCAACACGCAGCCCTGAGGGGACCCAGTGCTGACTCTGAGGGCTGTGGAGGTGTTGGAGCCTACCCGCACCCTCTGGGGGCGGTCAGACAGGAAGTCCTTTCTCCAGGTGCAGGTGTTGAGTGGTAGCCCCAGGTTTGTCAGTTTAAACACCAGCCTGTCCGGAAGTATGGTGTTGAACGCCGAGCTGAAGTCCACAAAGAGCATTCTGATGTAGCTACTCCTCTCCTCCAGGTGGGACAGGGTGGAGTGGAGAGCCGTCGCGATGGCGTCTCCTGTGGACCTGTTGGCTCGGTAGGCAAACTGGTGTGGGTCTAGTCTGGGCGGCATGGATGAGATGATGTGACTACGGACTAGCTTCTCAAAGCACTTCATGGTGATGGGTGTGAGTGCCACCGGGCGGTAGTCGTTGAGGCAGCTCACAGTGCTTTTCTTTGGGACCGGGATGATTGTAGAGGTTTTCAGGCAGGGTGGGACGATGGCCTGGGACAAGGACCGATTAAAGATCTTGGTGAGGACCCCGGTCAGCTGGTCAGCACAGTCCCTCAGCACCCGTCCCGGAACGCCGTCCGGCCCTGCTGCTTTCTGGGGTTCACCGCCTTCAGCGTGCGTCTGACCTCGTGTTCTGTAAGGGTGAGGCTGCTGGGGGCAGCTGGGTGTGGGGGTTTTGATGTCGCTTCCCCGCCCGGCCCCATCTCGAACCGTGGGTAGAAGGAGTTCAGCTCTTCTGCCAGCTGTGGGTTATCCCCATCGGCGGAGAGCCTGTTGGCTTTGAAGTTGGTCATGTGCTGGACCCCCTGCCACACCCGCCTCGAGTCGTTGCTCCGGAAGCAATCTTCGATCTTGCCCTTGTACTCCGCCTTGGCCTCTTTGATGCCACGGTCCAAGTTAGCCCTGGCGATGTTATAGAGGGCCTTGTCGTTTGACCTGAAAGCGGAGTCTCTCTCCCTGAGCAGCTGCAGCACCTTTCTGTTCATCCATGGCTTTGTGTTGGGGTAAACCCGGACAGGCTTGTCCATGGTGAACGAGTCTGCACAGTTCCTGACATGTTGGAGGACCGTTGATGTGAACCGTTCCAGGTCCTCATGCTCGTATTCCTCCCATCTGGTGTCATGGAGACTGATCTGCAGTGGCGTGGAGTCTGCTGGCCAGGTTTTGACTGTCCTAGTGGTGATGGGAGCACTTTTCCTGATGGGGGTGTACGCTGGAATCAGAAGGATGGACACATGGTCTGACTTGCCTAGGTGAGCCAGCGGTCTAGCTATGTAGGCTAGTTTAATGTTGGTATAAACCTTGTCCAGTTTCTTTTCTCCCCTCGTGGCACATTTAATGTGCTGGTAGAATTTCGGAAGTACTACCTTTAGATTGACGTGATTAAAGTCCCCGGCGATGATGTGTACTGCCTCGGGGTCCATGCTCTGTTGTTTACTGATGACGTCATGTAGCTGAGCAAGTGCTATGTTCGCATCAGCATCGGGAGGAATGTAAACAGCTGTGATCAGCACGGCATTGAATTCCCTCGGGAGGTATGTAGGCCGGCATTTAACTGTGATATATTCCAACTCCGGGGAACAGTGGCTACTCACAGTTCTAGTGTTGGAGCTCCAGCTGTCTTTAGTGAAAATTAGTAAGCCGCCACCGTGATGTTTCCCACTAGCCTTAGTTCTATCAGCTCGGTGAGCTGTACGTCCCTCCAGTGCTACCGCAGAGTCGGCAATGGACACCTGGAGCCAGGTTTCCGTGAAAATAAGCACACAGCTATCCTTCACGATGTTGTTAGTTGCAACCCGCAGTCTCAGTTCGTCCATCTTGATAGCAATTGATCTAACGTTGGAGTGGAAAATATTCGGCAATGCTGGTTTGTCCGGGCATCTCTTCATCCTCGCTAACAGTCCTCCCCTGCGACCCCGTCGTTGCTTACGATCCCTTCTTCGTCGCTTTCGCTTCAGATCCGGGACCATGAACCAACTGTCACCCGGTATCCGGGCGATGTCTTCGGGTATTCCGTGTTCGCCTAGGTACTCAGCTGAGACGGCCCTTTCACTGTGTGTACCGATCCCTAGCAAGTCGTGTCTGCTGTAGGTGTGTGCAGAGCAATTGTCTACCGATATTAAAACTAAAACTAAGACATAAATAAAACTGTGCATTAATAAACTAGATTTTCACGGATTCCTGTGAGACCAGGTTGAATTTAAAGCTGGACAGTCACACTTACCTTTTCAAATCCGTTGAATTGCTCTTGAAGGAGTTTGATCAATCAAAGATTCACCCACGGCCGCCAATATACACTACCGTTCAAAAGTTAGGGTCTCACAGACAATGTAATGTTTTCCATCGAACAGTTTTCAGCTGTGCTAACGTAATTGCAAAAGGGTTTTCTAATCATCAATTAGCCTTCACAATTAGCTAAACAATGTACCATTAGATGGAAATAGGCCTCTGTACACCTATGTAATATTCCATTCTATATCAGCCGTTTCCAGATAGAATAGTCACTTACCACTTTAGCAATGTCTAGACTGTATTTCTGATTAACTTATATCTTCAACTATTTATTTTAAAAATAAGGACATTTCTAAGTGACCCCAAACTTATAATATATATATATATATATAGATATAGATATATATATATATATATATATATATATCAAAAACTATGGAGAGGTATTTCAGTGTTTGAAATACCTCTCCTGGGCATCCAACACCACATCACTGGCCAAGAAGTCTCAGCACCTCTTCTTCCTCGAGCACGAGCCCCCCCTTCCATCATGTGCTCCTTCTACAGAGGCATTATCGAAAGCATCCAGACCAGCTGCATCACTGTGTGGTATGGGAGCTGCACTGCTTCCAACCGCAAGACCCTGCAGCGCACAGTGAAGGCTGCTGGTCGGATCATCTGTGTCCTACTACCCTCCATCCTGGAAATCTACGGAGCCCGCCTCACCCGCAAAGCAACCAGCATTTTGGGTGACCCCAGCCACCCCTCACACAGCCTCCTGCGATCTGGGAGACGGTACCGCAGCCTCCGTGCCGGCTCTACCTGACTGGGAAATAGTTTTTTCCACCAGCACATACAGTACACTGCGGTTCATACTGTTCAGCATGTGCGGTTGCATTCTGCGTCTCAGAATGTAACAGAGAGCCTCATGGACAGCAGCACCTTTATGGGCCTGATTCAACTGGTGGCCTCATGGTGCCAACTTGGTCCTAATCCTAACACTAGCCACATTCAGGTCAACCAGTGTTAAGAACCAAGCAGAGGCTAGGTGAACGAACATTATAGGACCACATTCCATGTAAAAAAGTTGAAGCTAGCCATCACTACTTCTCGAACAGAAGTTCTAGAATATCCAAACGTAACCAGTTATTATTATTAATGGTGAAACGGCCCCAAGATGGCATCTAGGAATGTGTGTGAAGCCCTCTTTACATGAGAGAAATGTCGTCATTCTGCAACCGTTTTGGAATTAACATCGTATCAATATTCAAACTCCCCACACTGCCCAGCGCCTCACGCCCTGGCCAACTCTGGAGAAGAATAGAGTCCAACCCCTGTCCAGGAGTACGGTATCAGAGCTGAGACTGTGCTTAGATGTAAGCCCCACCAGACCTCACTGGTATCGCTCCAACTGCCCAGGTCTGGTCCCTCGAGGTCCCTGACCTTCACTGCCACCCATGTGGCAGCGCACCCGACCCCAGCAGGTCTTCTTGCGAGTACTGGGCCCACAGGATGGGGGGGGGGGGGGGCATGTTGCTTCTTCGTGCGCTCACCGACGAGCCCTCCGTCTGGGCCTGGCTCCAGACGGGGGCCCGGCTCCAGACGGGGCCCTGGTCTTCCTCCAGGCAGGGTCTCTCCTTCTCGTTCAAGATTTCCCATGGGGTCTTTGTGAACCATTCTTAGCCTGGCCCCTCACCTGAGAAACTCTGCCATGGGAGACCCTACCAGGAGCACAAGGCTCCAGACACCACAGTCCTCAGGTTCACAGGGACATGCAAACCTCTCCACCAAGTTAAGGAGATGGTTACCAGAGAGGTGAATTAAACTAGATCTGTTTATATATAATGTAGCCGTGATGACGACAGCTGAATTTTTTTTTTACTACCACTGTTATTTCCCCTGAGCTGGACTTCTGAAGAATGAACACATCAGCAAATCAGCTCTTCCAGCAGCTTAACACAATCGCACACCTCAGAGGTTCTGATACTATTTGCTTCTTTCTCACTTTTTTATCAAGTTGTTAATAATAGTTATGTGTCACCTGAAGAACATCTGAACGTTTCCTCCTCAGGTCTTTGTGAGCGCTGCTATGTGTGGATTTCCAGATCAGAGTGAATTAATTCCTATATAGACACAGGCTCCTATTTCAATCAGCAGTGCTTCCACCAGGCCCAATAAACAGCCTGTGATATACAGGGGATGAAGGGCTGTGCCAGAGCTGTTAAGACGTTACAAGGCTTAATGTGACACTGTGACCATTTGCCTGTAGAAGTTAATGGCGACAGGCCATTGATTTAAACCATTGATTTCTGCCACCGCTTGAGCCCAACAAATTCTAGACAAATTATTTCAGTCATTGGAATGCAATTGATGGCTGGCTGGTGTTTCTGAGATATATTCAGACTGTGTTCTCATCGCTCTCCTTTTGTGACCACACGCTGAGTTACTGACCAACAGTCTCCCCTCGCATATTTACTCAAACATTGTTTCATTCTTTATTTATATAGCACTTTTCATACACAAGGCAGACTCAAAGTGCTTCACATATAAACATTGTTATACAATAAAATAAAATAATAGATAAGTAAAAGAAAACATATGCAAAGAAATGAGTAAAATAGAAAGTGCAATGTATTTAAGATCAGATCAACAGTCTCTCTGGTATCCGCGTCGGGACTCCAACCCGACCTAAAAGGAACTTGGTACTTTCTCTGGGACTCCAACCCGGATTCTAGTAACCCTTATCCTTTCTCTCTGGTATCAGATCATGTATCTTTCTGGTAAAAATAGAAAATTAAATTGAAAGTTAAAAAGGCTTTTTAGTAAAGTGCAATGTATTTAAGAAAGTGTAATGTATTTAAGAGAAAATTTAATTGAAAGTTAAAAAGGCTTTTTAGTAAGTAAAATTGAAAGTGCAATGTATTTAAGATCAGATCAACAGTCTCTCTGGAACCCAAGTCGGGACTACAACCCGACCTAAAGGACAAACTCAGGACTCTAACCCTTACAAACTCAGGACTCTAACCCTTACACAAATACAAACTCAGGACTCTAACCCTTATACAAATACAAACTCAGGACTCTAACCCTTATACAAACAAACTCAGGACTCTAACCCTTATACAACCTTTCGCTCTGGTATCAGATCATGTGTTTTTCTGGTAAAAATAGAAAATAAAGGGAAAGTTAAAAAGGCATTTTAGTAAAATAAAGGTAAAGTATTTAAGATTTAGCAGAAAGCTAAAGCAAACATAAAAGTCTTCAATCTTGTTTTAAAGGTGCTCAGAGTTGGGGCAAGTCTTAAATCCTCAGGGTGTTTATTCCAGCTATTTGTTGCATAGTAACTAAATCCTGCTTTCCCATGTTTCGTGTTTACTCTGGGGATAATTAACAGATTGGTCTCAGAAGATCTTAGTGTTCTAGAAGGCTTATGTAGTGGAAGAATATCAGTTAAATATTTTGGGCCTAAACCATGTAGGGATTTATAGGTTAGCAACATGATTTTAAAATCAATTCTCTGACCCACAGGAAGCCAATGTAACGATTTAAGAATTGGTGTAATATGTTCAAATTTTTTGGTCTTTGTTAAAACTCTAGCAGCAGCATTCTGAACAAGCTGAAGCTTCCTTAGAGTTTGTTTTGGGAGACCTGTAAGGAGACCATTGCAGTAATCAAGCCTACTAGTGATAAAGGCATGTACAAGTTTTTGTAAGTCTTCGGTGGACATGAGCCCTCTAAGTCGTGCTACATTTTTAAGGTGATAATATTTTCAGATTTTGTAACTGATTTGATGTGACTTTCGAAATGTAAATCAGAATCCATGATAACCCCTAGATTTCTGGCTTTGATTGAGGTTTTCAGGGACAGAGAGTGAAGGTGTTGGGTTACTTTAAGCCTTTCCGTTTTAGCACCAAATACAATTATCTCTGTTTTATCCTCATTTAGCTGAAGGAAATTTCGGCACATCCAGTCTTTCACTTGCTCAATGCACTGGCACAGCAGATCTATGGGCCGATAGTCATTTGGTGATAGCGATACATAGATTTGCATGTCAGCAGCATAGCAATGATGGTCAATATTGTTATTATGCATGATTTGCCATAGTGGGAGCATGTAGATGTTGAATAAAGAGGGTCCTAAGATCGAACCTTGTGGGACTCCACACATCACGTTGGTTGATTCTGATACAAAGTCGCCGATGGAAACAAAGTAGTTCCTATTTTGTAGGTAGGATCTGAACCAATTTAAGACTGTGCCTGAAAGCCCCACCCAGTTTTCTAACCTGTCCAAAAGTATTGTATGGTCTACAGCAGGGGTACTCAAGTAGAAATGATGAGGGGCCACAATTTTTTTTTTCAGTGACTCAAGGGGCCGGTCGGTATACGTGTGACTGAGGCCGATATATGCTCTGTTTTAGACGTAACGCGTAAGCACGTAAGATACATAACCCCCCCTTGCGCGGTAAAATGTCCCCCCTTACGTGCGTCGGCCAAAATTCCTGACTATGCGACTAAAACACTACGGCCCTACGCAGCTCGCAAAGACTGTGATTGGCCAGCTAACCACATCCTTTCAGGAGTCTCACATTTCCGGTTTTACAGCATAATAGCGCCATTTTTAAAAGGCCGTGACAGAAGCGAATGAAGAATTTTGAAGAAGGAGAAGAAGAAAACACAAGAACGAATTATGATAATTATAAATATAAACAAGCCAGCGATTTCCACTTCCACGCCCACAGATTCGTTCGTTGCTCCCCCTACTGTTCTGGCGGAGAATCCCCTTGCAACACGCGCAATCCTTAAGGAACCTTAAAGGAACCGTAAATCAAAACTTGTCTAAAACAAGTCCCTTGTGTAAATTACGTGCTTACGTCTCTGCGTCTAAAACGACCCTAAATCGGCCTTGACTGCTGCTGAGATGGACTGTCTGCCTCGAGTTTGGGAGGGCTGGAGCGGTCTGTGGGCTGGAGTGCTATCTGTTTATCGTTGCAACCCCCAGCCTCGTATTGAGATCGCGGCGCGCGGTTTCAAAATAAGAGCGCCCAGCACGATTTTTTTATTTTTTTTTTTATTTTTTTTTTTATAATTAAAAAAACTTTTCAAAACAGCTCGAGGGCCATTAATAGACACCCCGCGGGCCACAAAAGGCCCGCGGGCCGCTACTTGAGTATGACTGGTCTACAGTGTCGAATGCAGCACTGAGGTCTAGTAGCATTAGTATTGAGGTTTTGCCAGAGTCTGTGTTAAGACGGATGTCGTTTACAACTTTAATGAGGGCGGTCTCAGTGCTGTGCAGGGGTCGAAATCCTGATTGGAAGGTGTCATAGCAACCAGTTGATGCCAGGAAGTGATTAAGTTGCTGGAGGACAACTTTCTCAATGATTTTACTTATGAAGGGCAGATCTGATATTGGTCTGTAGTTGTTAATAATAGAGGTATCTAGGCTCCGCTTTTTTAAAAGGGGTTTAATAGCTGCAGTTTTCAGGGCTTTTGGGAAGTTGCCTGACTGGAGAGAGTTGTTAACTATCTGCAATGTGTCTATTGCTAGGCAGTCAAAAACATGCTTAAAGAGGTTGGTAGGTAAAGAATCAAGGCAACAGGTGGATGGCTTTAGTTGTGTAACAGTTTCCACAAGAGTTTTAGAGTCAATAACATTAAAGCATGCCATCCCTGCCACGTTACTTTTGCCTGAACAGGGTGGCAGTCCAACATTTTTGTTTGAAGTGGAGATATTGATGGCGCATCTGATGCCTTCAATTTTATCAGTATAAAAAGCCGCAAACTCATTGCATTTCTGCGTGGAATGGAGATCAGGTGGAATTTGTGTTGGGGGGTTGGTCAGTCTGTCAACAGTTGCAAATAGGGTTTTTGCATTATTATTATTGGATTTAATGATATTGGAGAAAAATGTTTCTCTAGCACTTTTTAAGTCTGAATTGTAGGCACGGAGGCTCTCTTTGTAGATATCATGGTGAATATGAAGTTTTGTTTTACGCCAGATGCGTTCAACCTTCCTGCATTCTTTTTTCTGTGCTGTTACAGAAGCAGCTTTTCTCCAGGGTGCCTTTTGCTTTCCAGAAATCGTTTTAACCTTATAAGGTGCAATGACATCCATGACTTTCAAAATTTTCTAATTAAAGTTTTCTACAAGATCATCAGCAGAACATGGGTTGAGAGGTGGTAGTAAGGAGATGGCCTTTCTAAAAAGTACATACGATTCTTCATTGATATACCGTTTTTTGACAGTATTTGATTTTGTCTGTATGTCGGGAATAAAAGATATATTAAAGAAAACACAAAAGTGGTCAGACAAGGAAGGATCAGTCACAGAGAGATCAGAAACATTGAGGCCCTTTGTGATAACCAGGTCTAGAGTGTGGCCCTTACAATGAATAGTCTCTTTCACATGTTGGGACAGTTCAAATGTGTCCAAAATGGTAAAAAGTTTTTTTGCACACTTGTCATTCAAATCATCAGTATGAAAATTGAAGTCACCAGTTATAACTAGACAGTCAAAGTCTGTGGAGATGCTAGACAATAATTCTGTGAATTTTTCGAAAAAATTTGCAGAGTATGTGGGTGGCCTGTAAATAATTAATAGGAGAACTCTGGGGGAGCATTTCAATACAGCACAAAGGTATTTGAATGATGGAAAATCACCAAATAACATCTGTTTCCCCTGAAAAACATTTTTAAATATAACAGCAACCCCTCCACCTCTTTTTCCAGATCTACATGCATCAAAAAAGTTATAGTTGGGAGGAGCTGTCTCTATCAGAACGGTTGCACTGTTATTTTGTTCCAGCCATGTTTCAGTTAAAAACATAAAATCCAGTTTAGAGGTGGTAATAAAATCATTAACTAAAATGATTTGTTATTAAGAGACCTAACATTAAGTAGACCCATCCTGATGGTGTTGTTGATAGGCTTTAAGGTTGTTTTTGGTTTGGAGGAAATATGTATGAGATTTGTGAGGTTAGCAGTGTGTCTAAGTTTCCCTTTGTTTACTCTCTTAGTGTTTACAGCAGGAATGCAAAAGTTGCCATGTTTTGACATAGGCAACCTTGGGTTCAGCAGATTATGCGAAACGTCCTTTATCCTTTGTCTACGGCTGAACCCTTTTTTGTCTCAGTAATACTCAGGACTACTATCAGTACAGGGGGCGGGGGGCTGGGGCTCCCTCCGCTTTGGTGTTATCCAAATAACACCAAATAACACCCAGCCCGCTGTATTTATTGTTTGAATCAAAATATCAAAGTTATTGTCAGACAAAAGGCTTCATTACTTATCTATTCATCCATGGTTCTGTTTTACTGGAGTTGATGTAGAAACCAAGACCATTGGACTGTTCTCTGACCTTGTGCTCAATCCCTTTTTACTGCAGAAAGCAGGGTTACAAAAAAAATGAGTCATGCATGTGTTTATCTTGCAAGAAGGCGACATGCCAACCTAGCGCATGTGTTGTTTGAGCAATTGTATGAGGGGCCGTTTAGGACATAACTAATTGAGACACTCTCACACACATACCTATGAAACACTCTTACACTCACTACTGAAACCCTCACACATACATACATACTCGTCTGAAACACTTACACATACATATGAGAAACACACACGCATACATACATACCTCTGTGGCATATACACATACATATGAAATGCTTACATTCATACAAGTGAAACATTTATACGTATCTATCTGAAACACTCATGCAAGCACATATTTGTATAAATGTTTCAAATGCATGAATACGTTTTTCAGTTATATGTATGTATGCTCTTACATGAGGATGTGCAAGCGTTTCACATGTAGTATTCATACCAGTAATTTCAGTAGTGACGGTGAGAGCGTTTCAATAGTGAATGTAAGAGTGTTTCATAGGTATGTGTGCATGAAATTCCAAGGTCAAGGTCGGCATTTAAACCGGAAGGCGGGAACAAAGAGTGTCGGTTTCTAAGCCAACGGTGAAGAGCGTGACATTTCAGCCAATCTAAACCAACGGTGAAGAGCGTGACTGACATTTCAGTTTTTTTGGCTCAGATTGGCGCGCTCTGGCTGTTCAAAAATGCACTCTTTGTTCCCGCCTTCCGGTTTAAATGCCGACCTTGACCTTGGAATTTCATGCACACATACCTATGAAACACTCTTACATTCACTATTGAAACGCTCTCACCGTCACTACTGAAATTACTGGTATGAATACTACATGTGAAACGCTTGCACATCCTCATGTAAGAGCATACATACATATAACTGAAAAACGTATTCATACATTTGAAACATTTATACAAATATGTGCTTGCATGAGTGTTTCAGATAGATACGTATAAATGTTTCACTCGTATGAATGTAAGCATTTCATATGTATGTGTATATGCCACAGAGGTATGTATGTATGCGTGTGTGTTTCTCATATGTATGTGTAAGTGTTTCAGAAGAGTATGTATGTATGTGTGAGTGTTTCAGTAGTGAGTGTGTGAGCGTTTCAGTAGTGAGTGTAAGAGTGTTTCATAGGTATGTGTGTGAGAGTGTCTCAATTAGTTATGTCCTAAACGGCCCCTCATACAATTGGATATAAGTTCTTTGTATTTATTGTAATTCGATTTTAGACGCAATTTCCCGATGGCAGTGTAAGTGTGTCATGGAACTTATACAACGCTGAATACATCCTCAGCAAACAAAGAAGCATTTATGAATCTTAAAGACGTATGCAGAAAACATGACACAGACACATATGTAACAGGGGGGGTTAGGCAGAACCCATGTGCAAGGACAGACGACAGTTGAGGACAGTTTCAAGGATTTAATTCGGTACGGGATCGGGCAGGCAGAGAGCAAACAGTAAAGTCACCGACAGGTGGGCAGGGAATCGTCGGTGGGTCTGCAGGCAAGGGGTCGGCAACGGGAGGGCAGACAGGCAGGCGAGGGGCAGGAAACAGGCAATCAGACAGGCCGGCAGGGACTCAACAACAGGCGGATGGTCAGACAGGCGAGGGGTCAGCAACGGGAGGGCAGACAGGCAGGCGAGGAGCAGGAAACAGGGAAGCAGCCAGGCCGGCAGGGACTCGACAACAGGCGGGTGGTCAGACAGGCGAGGGTTCGGAAACAGGCAGGATCAGCGTTTTATAAACAGTTCAGGAGTTGCGGGAAAGCTCTGAGTACGAGAGACGATCAGGCAGAGACTGAGTGGAGAGAGAGGATTTCTATAGAGGGATCACAGGTGAAGGTGGTTGGGTTAATTAGGGGAGATCAGGGTTGCAGGCAGGTGAATGGGAAAACCACGGGCGGTGTGACGGGACAAACAAACAGGCAGTCAGGGGGACAGGAACTCGGAGCTGGCTGATCCACAGTGGCAGTTCGTACTCTCTCCTCTATCTCCCAGGTGACGGAAGCGACGAGGCAGGAAGCTAGGATTATGGTGGAAGGCTTGACAGTCTCATCGGGACAATCGGGGAAATGTTGGGAGAGAGCATCAGGTTTTAGGTTACGAGAACCGGGTCGATAGCACAAGGTGAAGTTGAACCGGTCGAAGAACAGTGACCAGCGGGCCTGTCTGGAGTTCAACCTCTTGGCGGACCGGATATACTCTAGGTTCCGGTTATCGGTCCAGACCAAAACGGAACCTTGGTTCCTTCTAGCCAGTGCCTCCACTCCACTCCAAGGCCAGCTTCACCGCCAGAAACTCCCTGTTGCCGATATCATAGTTTCGGCGGGGTTAGACGGCGGGAGAGAAAGGCGCAGGGGTGGATCTTCTGGTCGGTGGAAGAATGCTGGCCTTAGCCTTATTGAAGACATCCCTCAGGTCATGGTAGACTGCAGGGACCCCGGAGATGTCTGAGGCTGAAACAGGAGCGAGGGGGGAAGGCAACGGTGATTGTGTCTTAAGGCAGGAATGCAGACAGGTCACTCCCCACTCCCGGATGGAACAGGTAGACCAGTCAATATTGGGGTTGTGCCTGGGAAGCCCGGAGTGACCCAGGATGGCAGGTTGTCTGGGGGTAGGCAGAAGCATGAACCGGATGATCTCCCTGTGACACCCCGGTAGGAGCATGTGCACAGGATTGGTTCGGGAAGTTACCCTCCCCAACACGTGTCCACCCAGGGCTCTGGCAGAGATCCGAGGCGGTAGTCTCTCAGGGTGGAGTCCCAGCCGAAGGGCAAGGGACCGATCCATGATGCTTTCGTCGGACCCTGAGTCGATGAGGGCGGTAATGGGATGGGAACCGGAAGGCAACAGGTGAGCGGCTGAAGGGAGAAGATTATGGGGCAATTGCACAGGAAGGTGTTGCAGGTGGTAGGGTCGCCACTGTAACGATCGGCCACATTCAGCTCACCGGGTGGAGGGGCGGTCCCTGCTGGGGCGACTGGGGGGTTTCGGTCCCTGCTGGGGCGACTGGGGGGTTAGGCAGAGCCCAAGAGAGAGCAAGCAGTAAAGGTGGGCAGGGAATCAACAGTGGGTCAGCAGGCGAGGGGTCGGCAACGGGAGGGTAGACAGGCAGGCGAGGGGCAGGAAACAGGGAAGCAGACAGGCCAGCAGGGACTCGACAGCAGGCGGGTGGTCAGACAGGCGGGAGTTCGAAAATAGGCAGGATCAGTGTTGTAGAAACAGTTCAGGAGTTGCGGGAAAGCTCTGTGAGTACGAGAGATGATCAGGCAGAGACTGAGTGGAGGGAAAGGATTTATATAGAGGGATCACAGGTGAAGCTGGTTGGGTTAATTAGGGGAGATCAGGGTGGCAGGCAGGTGAATGGGAAAACCAGGGGCGGACCAAGACATATATATATATATATATATATTAAAAAAAAAAGAAACAGTGTTTAAGCAGGAAGGGATTTCTCTGACAGGAGGTCAGTGCTGTCAGTCAAATCACAAACCTTTTCAAAAGAGAGTTTCTTGCCCAAACTTCCAGTCCTGGGGCCTCATTACAGAAAAAATCTTAACTTCTCATCCTAATTTAAATTAGGTTCTCAAAGATAGAATAAAATCCTAATTTCCTATTAGAGAAGCAGTCCCTAACCTGTTGGCCGTTTCCTATCTTATTTTTGGCATCCTATTTTATCTTAATTTAGGTAATCCTAACTGTTCTTTCAATCCGATTTTTCGATCGGCAATCGTCAGGTTATGTCTGTTTGTGCATGAGATTGATAGAATGAGTTACTTTTAACATTAACAGAGACTGTTGAGGATCGTTGTTAATAACGGCAAGCTAGTAGCACTAGCACTATGGTCATGGCAGGTATTGGTACAGAGAACAAGAAGAGTTAGTAATCAAGTAGTAAAGTAATTCTTCCACCAAATTCAAAATTAAATGTCTTTGCAGCCTTTTAGCCTTCACATTTCTGTTGTGATGTTCCTCGTCTTCATTGTCATACAGACCTACGAGCAGTGTTGCTACCATTTTCTTCTGTTATTGACAGTTATTTTGAATTTTGGACAGGGTGTATGGCCACCTTACTTAGGGATCCTAACCTAAGAAATTCCTAACTTAGGATCGTTCTGAGTAGTTAATACTTACCACCACTTGGGCAGGTTTTTGAAAACATCAACTTCCGGTTGGGGGGAGGGGGGGCGGGGTGGTGTTAATGACGGCACTTCCGGTTGGTGTTGTGGGTGTGTACCTCAAATAGTTTAAAAAGGGGTGAGACGCCTGCTGTAGGGCCATAGCATTCAACAGATTGTCGTCAGTGTTCTTTTCGTTCAAACATGGACTGCTCATCAGAAGATACCCAAGGATCAAACAGCGCTAACTGGATGTATAGGGACCCTCGCACCCTGTCGCCTCCGTCTTCTCCCGCCAAGGACTACTCTGCATCGAGCATTGTGGATGGTGAAAGCCAGTTGTCTGAGGGTACGTCCTGCTTTAGTACACCTGTGTCTAACTATGTCAATAGGTGTGGTGATGAGGCACTGCTAAATGCTCCGCTCAAAAAGACGAGGCCTGTTCCAGGATTGAGAGACCGGACTGCTGGGGATTCATTCACACACGTTGGCGAATACGGCTTGGAGTACGTAATATCGCGGGTCGATGGATGGATCATTTTGAAAGTTAAAGATTGTGCTACAGAGTGGTGGTTGAACGTTCATGAGTGGAATTTTTTCTTTGAGATTTTATGCCCCATGCTAGACGGTGTCAGGGGCACCTGGCATGTAGGAACCCATGTATTACAATGGACTTTTCAGCATGAATCGAGGCTTCATCGCATGGATGCAAACCATCATACAAAGAGACCCCAGGAGTTCATTTTTTTCAGACGCGGTGTTGATACAGACGAGCTACCACAGTGCTATGATATGCATTGCATTGGTAGCTCTCCTCTACGCAACAGTGGTTTAAAAGCTGCTGATTATTTTGATAATGTCTTTTTCATACAGTGGGCTGATTTGTCATCACTACGTGGAATTTTTGCAGAGATTGATTCATTGGTTAAGACGAATGAAGAGCCAGGGCGCACATCTGATGAATACAGAATGCGCCTGTTTGAGCCGACTGGTGATGATGAGGGGGTATATGGTGTGTTTGAGTATGTTTAGGGCTATGTTAGCACTAGAAAATGTCTTAGAGGTATAAGAAAGTGGGCTACATGCTAGTATTACTAAGTGTGTTTTTGATAGGTTGTTTATAATATGCGCATTGTGTGTTTTTGTTTTTGTTCATATTCTAATGGTATATTCTGATACGCTATGCAGCACAGGACAATGATGAACATGTACAAAGTGGGGGCGTGGCTATGGAGACTGGTGATTTAAAGGCCGTACAATCCGTACAACCCGTACAACACTGGCTTCAGGAGTATGCCGTCTATCTGGCCGGATTGAAGCTGTCCTTCCTACACATCGGAGAGGACAGTGAGCTGGAGGTGGACACTGCTATGAGAGATGACGGATGGCCTGTATCAATGCAGATCCGTTTAAACCCTGCGGTGCTGGGTGTTCTGCGATTTACCACTGGTATCTGCGTGGTAGCCATCATCAGACATCAGAAGCAAGCGGACTGCTGGGGGTGCCAAAGTGATTGCCCAAGTCAACGACGCCATTACTGCATGCATGGATCGACACATCATCACTACGAATCCCATTACGATACCATACGTGATATATTGGAGAGACCCCCATTCCTGCTACTTTTAGAAACTGTTTTAAAGAAGACTATAGGGTTGACTGTGTCCCCAGGAAAAATCTATGGTGTGGTCGATTCTTTTCTATGTGATTTATTGGGCAACACCTATGATACCGAAAAACTGGACGAAATAACCAGCGAAGGTGTGTCCGATGCACATCTGTATTTGATATATGAAGCCACACGAATGTGGCGTGATACATTGTCATTCGGTAATACAAGGACTGGTGTCAAGCGTTGTTTATAATGGGGGTGTTGTTTTCTTATGCATATGATGTGGATAGCAAGTATGTATCAGATAGACTAGCCGTTTTGATGTATGCTGCCATAGAAAATGATACGTATGTCCAGCATAATGCTTATATCAAATGTATGTATAAGGGTTGGAATGATTTGGTCATGAAATTCTTGTATGATAAACCTACTGATCAAATGTTAGCTGAAATATTTACCCATTTCCCCGATGGGGACTGTTTTACCGTCGGACATGTCATGTGTATATGTGCTTTTGTATCGGATGTCTTGAAGTTGAATAATCCCTCAAACGCAGAGGGTATTAGAACTGCTCGCATGATGTCTTGTAAAATGGTGCAGAGAAATAAAACTGCCTGTAAACTTTATCTGCGCATTGTATCGCGTGGCCAGACATTTTAAATAAAAGGATGGATAACTCTGATCAGTGTTTCAGTATTCGTTTTTGTTGCAGTCATAAGACATGGGTAAACGGCTGCATAAGACTTATTATGACCCCGCTGGACCAGGGGGTTACGGAGGTATCAATAAGCTACAAACAGCCCTCGCGCATAGTGAGGGTGTAGTACCTCCTCTAAAATATATCAAGAAATGGCTGCTGAAACAGGATCCCTACACTCTGCATGTACCTGCACCGATACATTTCCGCAGAAATAGAGTATTGGTTAGTGGGGTAGATAGACAGTTCCAGGCTGATTTAGTGGATATGTCAGAGTACGCACCCGAAAATGATGGTGTGCATTTTCTGTTGACGTGCATCGATGTATTCTCAAAACATGCATGGGTTCGTCCATTACCGTCCAAGAGGGCTATCGACGTCGCTAAAGCTTTTGATGATATTCTCAGCGAAGGGCGTACCCCCGATAAATTGCAGACTGACGCTGGCAAAGAATTTTATAACAAGATCTTTCAGCGTTTGATGGAGCGGTACAATGTCAACCATTTCTCTACATCTAACGAGACCAAGGCCAGCATAGTGGAGCGCTTCAACAGGACTCTGAAAACCCGCATGTGGAGATATTTAACAGCTGCCAACTCCAAACGATATGTGGATAAACTACAGGATATGGTCCATGCTTATAACCATTCATACCATAGATCGATAAAAATGACCCCGGTCAGTGTTGATAAAAATAATGAGAAAACTGTGTTTAATACGCTATACAAAACCACTCAAGAGCCGATGGTGGTGTTTAGATATGATGTTGGTGACACGGTTAGAATTTCAAAAGCCAGAGCTACATTTCGAAAGGGGTATGAGCAGACATTTACAGATGAATATTTTGTAATATCGCAGCGCATAGCGAGGTGTCCTCCAGTCTATAAGCTGCAAGACTATGCAGGTGCCCCTGTCCATGGAACATTTTATGAGAAAGAGCTACAAAAAGTTATAGTGTCTAAAAACAAAGTGTATAAAATAGAAAAGATTATAGATAGAAAAAGGGCGGGGTCTAAGAATCTATTATATGTCAAATGGCTGGGATGGCCGGATGCCTTCAATTCATGGGTAGCTGAAAAGACACTAGTCGACGCGTAAGAGACATACAACCCAGTATATCCAGAGTGTACTATGGATAAGGAGGTGTCTGGGGGTTTCTATGTGACTCTGGCGAGTAATGCATCGGCAGGGATCTACCCACAAAATAAGATATGGAATTTTAGAACTAAATTAGCAAAATCTATACACACCAAGCAGCCCTATGAAGTAGGCCTAATTGAAGCTCAGTACCCATGCAGCTGGCATAGTTTTCCTACCGAGGACGCTACGATGACCGTTCACAATGGTAAAACGGGTCATAGGACATCATGTCTATTAGTTGGTGGGCTTTATGAGAGTATCGGATCGTTATTACTACAAATCAACAAGACTTGGGCCAAATATGATCCTGGCAGTAGCGTTATACTACATCATGAAGGTATTAGAAACCGCATTTATGTAGAAGGAGACGATCACCTATCTATCGTCTTTAGAGGAAAACTGGCTGCTATGTTGGGTTTCGATGCAGGGGTCAAGCTACCAGCCCATAAAACGTATGCAACATACGCCCCCCATCCCACCGATATACACGGGGGGTGTTACAACATGTTCATATATAGCGACATTGTCGACCATCAGTTGGTCGGAGATAGTTATGTCCCCCTGCTAAGGAGTATTAATATAACCGACACCAGCAGGAGACACTGCATTCACATGTTCGACAAGCCGCATTACGTACACGTAGCCCGAGACCCTCTTGGAGATATTGAAATCGATCTAAAGTCTGACCAGAATACAAATATAAAATTCACATATGGTAAAGTGATACTCAAGCTGCATTTTAGACCTGTAAAACAGTAGAATTCATAGCTCTATCTAGGGATGAGGGGGTATAGACCGCCTTACGACGAGAACAAATATGTTCAGTATTATTTAAACCAAGCAGGGAGTGGGCTACCTGGCTATGAGGGTAGCAGCACACAATATGGAGCCGGCATCGGAGGGATGTTCCGTAGCCTCTTTAGAATGGCTATTCCGTTACTTAGGCGAGGAGTTAGCATAGCAAAGCCTCATCTGAAGACTGCTGCTAAACATATTATAGGCGACGTTATGACCAACATAGCCCATGCTGCATCTACGCCCAAACAGCAGGGGTCAGGCATGAGGGTATATGCCAGAAGAGCAACAAAGTATCCTCCTATAGGGGCTGGGCGTACCCGTGCACCGGCACGACGTCGTAAACAGAATAAAAGAGCGGCACCTATCAAAAAGAGAGCCAAACCTAAAAGGATCAGGAAGGTGTCAAACCGTCGTTTTAGAGGGGCGGCTAACGATATATTCATCTAGTATAGCAGGGGCTGAATAACAATGGCGTTGCTACATAACATGTCAGACGAATGTATTAAGAGCGAACTGGATCTCTTCTCCCTGCCGATGACGCAGACTTCGATAGAAAAAAGTACATATATTGAAATACCCCCGCTATCGGCACTAACAGATGGTGGACCCATAGAGTTCTTTGTATCGGCCAGTAGCGAAGACTATATAGACCTAAACAATACATATTTACACCTGAGGATCAAGATTACTAATCCTGATGGAACAGACTTGGCTCCGGCGGCACCCGTGGGACTGATTAACTATCCAGGATGCACGTTATTCTCCCAAGTAGATATTACTCTGGGTGATAGGCTTATCACCCAGTCGTCAAACACCTATCCGTACAGAGGCATTATAGAATGCTTGCTAAACTATGGAAACGGGACATTAGACACCCAATTTGGATGTGGTCTATTCCAGAAAGACACCCACGGTCATATGGACGATATTCTTCCTGGAGGCCTCAATCTAGGCTTAACGACTAGGAGCGAATATACGGGTCGAAGTCGTATAGTCGAACTAATAGCCCCTATACACGTCGATATGTTTTTTCAGGAGAAACTGTTGATTAACGGAGTTGATCTACGCATGAGATTCATTAGAGCAAAAAATAATTTCTGTCTGATGTCCGATGGTGCTGCGGACTACCGTGTATCTATAGTGTCTGCAAATGTTTTCATTAAAAAGGTAGCGATAGCACCAGGCATCAAGCTGGCCCATGCCAGGGCGTTAAACCAAGCTAATGTCAAATACCCCGTTGATAGGGTGTGTCTAAAGAATGTTTCCATTGCTGCAGGCAGCAGAATATGCACACAGGATAATCTATTTCTAGGACAAATACCCAAGATGGTTATTATAGGTTTTGTGAATAACGAAGCATTCACAGGGAGTTACGCTAGGAATCCTTTCAGATTCCAGCATTTCGGCATTGAGTTTTTATCCCTATACTGCGACGGTCAGGCCTATCCTGCTAAACCCTTCCAGCCTGACTTTAGAAACGGACTGTACACCCGAGAATATTTTCAGCTCATTCAGGCTACAGGTCGTCAGCTCAAAGATAGAGAAATAGCAATTAATCATAAGGAATTTGGAGATGGGTATGCATTATTTTGTTTCAACCTTGAGGCGGACGAGGGTTGTGGACAACATGTATCGCTAGTCCGAACAGGGAATGTGAGGCTAGAAGCACGATTTAGAGCAGCGCTGGCTACAACGGTCAATTTGATATGTTATGCAGTTTATGATTCTGTTATAGAGATATCAAATAGACGGCAGGTGTTGTTGGACTATTACTGAAAAGACGTTGCGATATGAATACTATAGAGCTGACAGCAGTGTGTCAGAAAATGGCCCACAAGGCTTATTTTCTTGGTGCGTTGCCGTGTAATCATCTACCCCGGGAAATTCGTCAGAGGCCTGCAATGCTGGTGATCAACACCGAACCTTCACACATGGCCGGGGCCCATTGGCTAGCTATATATATTACGGCTGAGAGCCAGGGATACTTTTTCGACTCCTACGGCAACCCTCCCTCATACTCTGAGTTTCCTGAGACCATACAGCGTTTTCTCGATCAGCACTGTATAGATGTAGTTCATTCTACACAACAGGTCCAAGATCCATCAAGTACCGCATGTGGGCAACATTGTGTTTTTTTCTTGTTTAATATGCAAAAAGGTGTATCCTATCAAAAGTTTTTGAAAATGTACGGAGATAATCTACCCCGTAATGATGAAAAGGTTTATGATTTTGTTGGCCGTGTACAACCTAGTGTCTGTGATGAACATGATATGTCATGTGTGCAGTCATGTATATGCGGATGTAGCACGTAACATGTGTGGTGTTTGGTATGATAATAAAAAATAAAACAATGATTTGATTACATTTCCAGTCGTACTGTTTTTTCTTTTATTTTTACGGCTATAACATATACATAAAGATACATAAGAAAATCAAAATGGTATCCACTCGGCCATAGGCATTCCAGGGGAGGTAATAGATGGCAATGTCTGATTACGTTTCCTCCTTTTACCAGATGAGACAGGCATAGCTGCCGCCGCAGAGTCACCCATAGTTGAGGGTGTATACTTATACATGTCTACAGTTTGTCTGAGCTGTTTATTAGGGATAGCCGATAGAGGTATATTATTACTGGCTAAAAATTTCAGAAATACATTCCATCCCTGTGGTCTGACAGATTCGACAACATGGTATGGGGCGGTAACATTCTTTAACAGATCAAACATATGGGACCCCTTAATAGTTTCGCCTTGTAAAACGAGTTCCCCCTTGTCCGTCCATGAGACATTTTTAGATTTCTTTAAAGAGTCCAGGATATGTCTGGTGTTGCTCTTGCTTCTGACGGGTATATGTTTCATTATATCCTTATAAATATGATCGCCGATGCCATCATCGTCATCAACACCATACTGTGCCGCCACAGGTGTATGAACTGGGCCCCCATCCGCAAGTGACAGAGTTAATTCTCCATGCTCACGCTGTCCTTGTTTCACCATGGATAGATAACGCTGCAGGACCGCTCCGTACCTGGCAGCTTTTTCATATAGGTCTGTATCGGGAGTGTTCAACACCGTCGCAATGGCCTTATCCAGCTCATTTTCAGCAGTCTGTCTAACAGAATCCCTGGGTTGGGTATGCTTTAAGGCATCGAGTTGATGTTGAGGAACTAGATACATCTTGTGCGTATGATCCATTATAATCACCCTCCTCTTGAGAACAGGCTTGTAAACAACGGTACGGCCACAGACAGCAGGGGTAGAAGAAATCCACCAGTCTGATTAATTAGTCTTTTCTTTCTAGATATTAGTACATTTTTATTGGCGAGTATTCTGAGGTCCTTCTTTCGTCTACGCAATTTCGTATGCTGACGGGGGGTTAGTGGTATTTTGCCTTGTAAAATGTTCAAGGCTATTTCACACAGTGAGTTGATAAAGTCGGTGTTGGCTGTCCTGAGGATAGCTTTACGCTGTGCTGGAGGTGCTTTATATAGTTGCTTAAGACGTTCACGATTTCTGCTTATACGTGAGGACATGGTCTTTTGGGGCTAATCACTTTACTCTCTGAGTGTATACAACATGCCGGTCCGACAATATATCTGTTCTAAGTCTCATGTTGTCTGGGGTCATGGCTTTAAAGTCTACAAGCAGATACCCATAAGGCATGTCGGTAGCATCGTTAAAGGCTTCTAGAAAATATTTTGTCTTACACGGAAACATCTGTTTGGCTATCAGCATAATCTGATATTTGTCACGTGGGTTCTTAAACAAAACCATGTAATTGGTATTTAGACTAATTGTACGGCTGGTTTTACCCTGCATGAATAAATTCTGGACCAGATACATACAACTGAGATTACGATGGTGTACATATTTGGTAAAAACGTACTGAACCTCTAAATTATTGCATGCGTCGTTCATCAAGTCGTCAATAATGAGCAGATTTCTAGTATGGACTGGTAAGACTGTATCATCGCATAGAGATTTGGGGATCCCTTCTATAAAGTGAATGTTCCTTATTTTAAGCAGATCATCGTATATGGGCTGCCAGCATGAATAAATATATACTATATTTTCAATCTTTTCTGAGAATAACCGATCCATATTTTCAATGACTGTTTTGACAAAGTAGGTTTTGCCGCTGTTTGACGGTCCCGATACTACCATGCTGAACGGGTGCTGTAGCCTAGGATCAAACGTAGCGTGTGCAACAGCCATCTCTGCGGTCTGTGTGCATCCCCTCTGACGGCCGGCTGCCTTGTGACCATAGAACAGTGAAACATGTGAAAGTTAACATTCTTTATTAACACATGCATGATTATTAACACATTCATCATTAATGCATGACGAGTATAAAAGTATATACATATACATCATGATACATATACATTTAACATGATTGTTAAATGATTCAAATAAAAAAGATTAAAAGGAGAAAAACACATGGATCAATTTGAAAACAATAAATCAAAACCAAATAGTTAATAACATAACACAACACAACATAACACAATATGCATACCACCTCAAAATACAAAATGAATAATATAAAAAGACATAAAAAACTATGTGGAAGAAGAAGAAGAAGAAAAAACAGGGATCCTTTGGACGCTATAAAACAAAATGGTTAATAGCCATAAGGAAGCGTGGTGTAGTCGGGAAAAACCCTGCGTTTGTTGTAAACCACCCTAAGTCGTTTAACCACAGTAGCGTTTTTAAGCAGAAGCTTATTCTTATTCCTTTGAATGGTATCTACCGTGGTGGTGATGTCGCGGGTTTGTGGTCGATTGTTGACAAAATCATCGATTAGACATTTCAGTGTCTGCTGGGTGACCACTTTAGCATTTGCTGCATTTAAAGTCACCCCTTTGCATTTGACTACAGACTTGTGCTGACGTGTGTGGTAGGCATAGCTTTTAGGACCTGTTGAGACATATTCGCTAATGTAATCCTCCTGCTCGGTACCGTACCGATCGCCATCATTTATCTCGTCGGTCAAGTCGCCCAGATAAGGACCTAAAGGGGGTACCCAATCACCCTCCTTAGAAACAAAAATGATGCTGTCTGTGTCACAATAGAGGATACGCTCCTGTAATTTGTCTAGAAGGTCATAGAGCATGAGCCTGGCATGGGCCGTAGTCACAGCCCCCACAATCACGTTAACATCCCGAGCCCTTTCGAGACGGGCATCTTTGTGTTTCCATTGTACAAGGGCCACCTCATCAGAAACAAAACAAAAGTGGCTAATGTGATAGCTGTCGCTGAACATGAGCTGGGTGAACCTTTCAGGTGCTGCAATTAGCTCACAAGTGGGTAGGTCTGGGCGTAGCGAAAAGCGACCCCACAGGCTGTTGAGAATCAACTTGTTGCAATTACGCATGGCTTTGTTGACGCTCATGTTGTCGTGATCCAGCTGTATGCCTTCCTTAACCAGATAGTTTTGCACATATGCCTGCTGTTTCTCCGCAGTATCCACTGTGCTGGGGTATCCTGAAGCCTCCTGTTTACGCTTGAGAAACGTTTTGACATACCCTTTAAACAGAGACTTTGACTGCTTGGGGTAGTGCCATACTTCATGCATCTGTATTATCACGTACCCCTTTTCCACGGCCTTTTCTACCTCTAAAGTCACCCATGTACCTGTCAGAGCCCTTTCATCGTCGCCGTGATGACATGCGTCTGTCTGATTGAGCTCTGTGGCACATGTACCACAGAGGGGAAACATCAGCTTTCCATGACACCTGTAAGGGAGCACAGGATGGTAAAGACCTCTGGGGGGCAACACAGTGCATTTGACGATGCCGAAATACCCGTCCAAAGGACCAAAATTCCTGAAAATGATCTTGGGGTGTCCTATAGGATATGGACAGCGGGCCTGTACTGTGGGGTAGAGAGAGGTAAAGTCATAGTAGCGTATTTTCTCACCGGGCTCGGCCTTGTGGTACATTTTGATGGCATTGGTGCGACCCCCATAGAGAGAGTCGCGAGGATCAATCCTGGGTTGTATCTTCAGAGTAGCCAAGAAGGCCTGCACTGTAGCATCTGTCTTTTTCAGTCTGTGCCACTCACACTCCCACATGACCACAACTCTTAAGCCATGATCTCTTTTGAGGGCCGTGATTTTGAGGTGAAACTGCAACCATAATTCACCATAGGTCTTTTTGACGACAGGATTCTTATGACCAGCGTTGTAGCACCGTTCACACCCGTGATAAAAGCATCCTGCAAATTCATAGGCTGTGTTTATAGCCGGGGCATATCCATCTAGGAAGAATGGACCATATTCAGCCTCCCCATGCTTGAGAGCGTGCTGAATCTCCAGGTTATTGGAGTGGGATAGATATTCAAGCCACTGGATGGATGCACATGAGAACGACTTTTGCTTTTTCCGATAGACCCCCTCGTAGGTCAACGCCAAGACGTATTTTTTCAAGAACGACTTTTTGAAGGTGGCCATGCACGCCGAAGCCAGAGTGGCATATGCAAAGGGGTCTATAGTTGCACACTCTATGAAATTTTCCCTGTAGATCCCGCACGCCGTGTGCAGGATCCTCACATCGTTGACACAGTAGCGGCGCAGCTGTTTCTGAATGTCAAATTTTTTGTGCCTTACAGATCTGTACCATAAAGCGAAATCTGTCTTTTGATCGCTAGTCATGGAATCATAACCATAATATGAGATCTCAGGGTATGCACCGACATAAGACTCGTTGGCCCGCGTGTTAAATTTATGAGGAAAATGACCTTTCGCCATATCTTCAAAATCCAACGCCTCCGGTGCTTTAGCCAACCGCATGGGGAAAAAGCTGAATGAGTCCCCATCTCGGACTGAATAGTGTAGTGTGTTGCCTTATTTCTGGAGGTCGCCCTGATGCTCCAGAGGAGGCTAACTTTGTGAGTTTGAGTCCGAGATGAGTCCCCATCTCGGACTGAATAGTGTAGTGTGTTGCCTTATTTCTGGAGGTCGCCCTGATGCGTTGTGCGCAATGAATGTAAACAACCTATAAGCCCCTGTTCTGTAGCGTCTCACAAACTTTCCCACGCAATCTGTACCGCTAGCATACCATTCCTCGCCTTCAGAAGTCTTAGCAGCCACAAAGTTTGCTTCGTGTCGACCCTCATGCACGCGCGTTTCGAAATCATAAAATATGTAATCATCAGATAAACGGCTATTATCAGCATCATCATCATCATCTACAGGTGCAGCCGTCGTATAACGGTTCCCCCGACCTTTGCGTCGACCCTTGCGCTTGCGTTTCTTAAGGCGGTCGTACGGCTGAATAAAACATTCATGCACAGTGTCGCTGAGTATCGGTTCACCGCAGTGATGACACTTTGACACGCTGCATACATGCCCTTTATAGGCCTCCTCCTCCTCCTTCCCCTCCTCCCCCTCCTCCCCCTCCTCCCCCTCCTCCTCCTCCTCCTCCTCCCCCCTCTTCTTTTTCTTCTTCGGTATGATATACTGTCTACAACACTGATTACAGTATTTGATCTTTTCACACGGTATCATTTTATGTACGGCCGAATGTTGCTTATGTATGGCATAGCAGACCTGCGAGCGGCATATACGACTACAGTCCGTGCACTTTATAGTACGACCTCCCTGGCTATCGCACACTGTCAGACACACATTGCAATGGATCGGGCATTTGTGGAATAGAATTGTCTCGTGGGCCTTGTAGCAATATTCACACACATATCGCGTACCAAAGAAAGCCGTGCGGTTCACTATACAATGATAATGGTTATCATGCAGGTACAACCATATTGTTTTAGGATGTTGGCCCATATGCGTCTGGAACATCTCCAGCTTCTTGAATGCATCATTATGATGAAATATCAAGATTTTAACATCTAGATGTCTCTCAAATTTGAAAACATCCGAGAAACCCACAGAGTGATCTGGACCGTACCCCAGCTCCCTGTGTAATTTGCGAGCCGCCTCCAAATTAGTCTCGTCGGGCACTGTACTGCCTCCAGTTACCCCCTCCTGCAGAAAATGTATCATGCATAGTGAGAAACACAAATTGTTATGTGTGTTACTAGGTGTGTAGAGATTTAATTTCTTCTTGTTTATGATCTCATCATAGGGAATTGATTTTAACTTCAAACGCCCACCACCCCGTTTGTTATGGACCCCTGTGACCACCAGCTCTAACACATCATCCGTCAGACCTGTGTCGTTACTCTGTATGACATGGCTAATATGATCCATAAACAAATCCGCATTGTAATCATCACCCGCCACGAGCACAGCCTGCACATCAGCTGCCAATGAAGGCCCTCTCAAAACAACGTTTAAGACACTACCGTCGGCTGTACTTTGTGAACAGTTTGTTATAACCCCCGACAGCCTCTCCCTGATCAAATCAGGGACCTCTTGTACATTTTCAAGGGATATACTTCTCAGATCAATGGTCTGTCTAACCTCAAAACCGTTAAAGCGGGGAAATAATCTAGTATGCAACTCGTCATCATCATCACCCGCCGCCATAGGCACAGGTGTACCATCATCACCACCATCATCATCATCACCACAGCCAACAACATCAGCACCGCCATCGTCACCATCAACGTCAACAACACCGCCACCACCACCACCACCCCCGCCACCGTCCTGTATATTCGACTCTATAGAGTCACCAGTCCTACCCCCTACAGCCGCCAGGGGTTCCTGAAAACCCTCACCATCCCCTTCGTCACGTTGCGACACATGCAATACATCTATCGGTGATGTTATGTCTATCTGCTTGGCTATGTCTAGCCTCTCTTGTACACTAGCCAGCCACCCATCGACAGTGTTAAGTACATCTCTGGTGTATGCCGCCGCATACAACACATCCCTTGTGTCTAAATCCCCGGGGACATCTAACCCCACACACACCTCCCCGCCATTTCGATATATATCCCCTATAGGTGATCCACAGAATACCCGACACACCTACCCCCAGTGTTATGACCTCCCGACCAATAGACACGCCGTTAGTGCGCATGCCTAGATACCATTGGCCTACGCCTACTCATTCACACAATAGACTATCTACTAATGATACGTAGGTTAATACATATATCTTATAATAAACGCAAATAATATAATATATATAGCTATGTATTAAGAGGTTACATATAATAATATTCAACACTTTATTATATCAAAACACACATACACACACACCCACACCCACACACACACACACACACACACACACACCCTTTCACCTAGGCTGGCTTATGGAGGATGTGGTTGTCTACCCGATGGTAAACATGTAACCCTCCGGCTATTGGCGACGTTAACCAGAGGGACGAGGAACAACACCATACCCCATTAGGAGTCGTAACTCCTAATATGTTGTCTAAGTGATCCACAAACGGACCCTCTTAT